>NC_132945.1:21965500-22108000 GCF_034638445.1 Ciconia boyciana
CCAGCTTTCCATTTCTGGTCCTTTCTCACCCTGCTCCTCCCCGCCCTGTTTTGCTCTCCCTGGTATGAATTGTGTGTCATCCCCAGTGAGGTTTTATTTTGGTGGTTGAGGTTTTAATTCTGTACATTGGAAATATGCGAATCACATATGATCAGCTAATGCTTTCAATTATTCCTGCAAGGGGACCAGTTGTGAAGAAAACCGGTTACTGCAGCTGAACCGAACCCCAGCAGCCTGCGGCCACCACCTGGCAGCACAGCTCTGCTCTGGGCAGCCGTAACAGCGTGAATTACCCTGGGGAAGCCTTCGCCGCCGGGAGCTGCCACCCGTCCTCCAGGGCAAGGAGACAGCTGTCCGTCCATCCGTCCCTCCGCTGGGGTTGGGGCCCAAGTGCTCAGCTTTGGGTCCTTCAGCAGGACATGAGGCCGCACCAATTTTTTTGCTCTGCCGCAGAGGCTGGGGCGAGACGATGGCCCCCCTACATGGCTGGCAAGCCCTGCCCAGCTCCAGCCCTACTGGATTGGGCTCGTGCAGCAGTAATGGTAGGGAACCCCTGTAACGTTAGCATGAGTATATAAATGTGCCCTGCGGGATGGCAGCAGGCACCTGCTTCTCAATTAAATTAAATTAAAATGAGGAAAAAAAAAATGTTTTCAGTGCAAGTTTGCAAATACAGGTCAGTGAAAGGCGAGGTACCGGCTCTATGGCTAAAGCCTCACGTATCTGAATATTGGTGACTGTTGAAATGTGTTTCTGAAGAGTTTCCCCTCTTCCCCCCAGCACGAAGCAAGCTGGATGGTGTTTGCGTTGTGTGGATGGGCAGGTGATGAACCCGTGTACCTATTCTGACAAGCCTTTCGTATGAGTGACATGACAGATTTTGGGCTGTGATGCTGTCGTATGCGGTGAGCCTATAAAAATGGAGCTTTAAACAGTATCAACAGTCCAAGATGTTGCCTTTAAATGAGTTGTAAAGCTTCCTGAGGTGTAAAAGCCAAAAAGGTGGTTTGTCTGCAGATGAGTCCGTCGAGCGCATCTCGTCCCAGCTTGAATGCATCTCTCATGGGAGGGGAATGGGTCCTGGACAAGCTTTCGCAGAGCTCATCCTGTCCGAGCATCTGCTCCGAGGCCACGTGGCTGAGCCAGGTTGGGGCCATCCCAGAGCACGGGCAGCCTGACCCCTGTGCCACACGTATTTGTGTGGATCTTTGTACTTCCCCCGTGTTTTTCCACCGTTTGAAATTGTAGAGGTGCTTGAAAGGGTGGGGTAAGTTTGCGTGAAATGTTCAGATGCTAAAAATCTTAATTTGGCTGGTGCAATGCCTGGGAGAGCCACGTGGAAAGGTAGGCTGTGTTTCAGTTATCTTCTGCCCTCCTGGGACCTTTCAGAAACACAAACAAGAAAAACCTGAACTTTGTGTTGGTGAAACACAAGTTAACGGAGAAGCTGCTTGCTGTGCCAGAGTTTCACTCCATGTTAACTGCGATGAAGTTTCTTCCCTCTGGCCAGTGTTGGTTTTGTTCTGTCAATCCAAGTTGGAACCAGGCAGAAGCTGAATTGCATCTTCTGTGAGTTTTTTGCTCAGAATTAGACTTTATAATTAAGCATTTGGAGCTGCCTTTACACACAAAATGGTGCAAAATGATCTCTCCCCTTCCAGCCTTCTGAAAGGTTGGAAGCAAACGGGTCAGAAGCAAACATCTTACTTTGGTTTGACCTGTGATGCTCTGGTGTGCTGCAGATAGTCATACGCTTGTCCTCTGTCAGCCCTTTTTTCTTCAAATACCATCTTTAAATATTGTTTTTATATTAATTCATAGCTGCTCAGAAACATACTCCATCAGTTTAAACCAGTGAATTTTCTTTCTTCTTCTGTCTCCTTTATCTGATTGTTTTAAAGACATCAAGAGAACTACATTTTTGCATTAAAGTTATGTACCTGCTGTGGCTTCACCCAAAGCTTACTGTGATTTAAAGAACTTAGCAAGTTTTTTTAACTAGTCAATGCTTTTGATGGCTCTTTCTTGTGTAAAATTTTTATTTTTCTGGATAGTCAGTAGTTTTTTCCCTTCTGAAGGGCTCTTATGAAAACCAAGACAGTCATAAAAACCCAATACATTTTTTTTTATGGATTCAGGAAAAATAAACTCAGGATTTTTACTTAAAAGGTAATCTTGGGAAGTAGTTTTGGTTTGTTGGGGTTTTTTTTGTTTTTGTTTTTTGAATAGGAGCATTCTTAAAAGAGCCAGATTGAGACACCCAAATCTTACTGAGATGCTCGCTCTCTCCTGCCGATCCAGCGTGAATTAGTCAAAACAGTGTGGCCTGCACCCCCAAAATCTACAAACGCATCAAAATCTGCGGTGGTGCGTTGCGTGAGCTGTGATGGTGCCCAGAAGCCTTCAGCCCCGGCAGCGTCGTCGTGCCGTGGGCAGGTTCCTGCTCCAGTGGGCTCTGGGCTTGGGATCTGACACACAGGATAAGGAAAGGGAGAGAAGAAGGGAAAAGGGAGTGGAGTTATTTGAATGGCTCTTGGATAACTTGGTTTTCAGATAGGTTAATTTTTTTTTTTTTAACATAATAATTTGATGTTCTCTTGCTTCATCCCTTTGGATAATTTAATGTAAATTTTCAGAGATTGGGTTTTCAGGAGGGTTTATAAGAAAGAGAAAGTGAAGGCCACAGAGATTGTCGGAAAGAGATGTCGCCTACGGAAATATAGCTATCATCTCCTAACAGAAAGTAAGCAGCATTTTGTATTGCATCTCTCACCAGAACATTTTTTGTTCTGTCATTGACACCATTCCTGAGTTTTTCACAGAAATCTTTTTCATGAGTTTTTCTATACCGCTTTTATTAAGCGTGGAGGAGATGGGATTTTTGTGGACAGATGAAGATGGTGTTTTGGGGGGAATGGATTGGGTAGGGATAGATGTGGTGTGACAGGAGGTGATCTTTCTTCTTTCTGAAGAATAACGTGTGCGTGTTATGGGATTGGGCTTTTTGACACACAGAGGAACTTGTATAAATGGATTATCAATCTTGTCGAAAGGTGGCTTGTTAACCATTACCAGTGTATTTATTTATCTACCAGTGTATTTATCTAGAGCTTACCTAACAAAAATGTGAAGTTTCAAACACAATTGGGAGTGATTGTTTGAGCAAGAAAAAAAATCATGTTCCTATGTTTCATCTTAGCCCCATTTGCAAGTCAGCTCTAGCACAACATTCTTTCATAAAGTAGAAAAAGCATTAGTTTTATGATGTGCAGTAAGCTCTGCTTATTGTACGCACAGTTATAATAAACCAGCAGAAATTAGTGTCCTTGTGCAATCTCTGCAGATCTCTCTGTAAGGCAGGGATCCCGGACTGGATCGGTGCCATAGGACAGGTGGGTGCTGACTGTGTGGGTGTCAGCTCGTGCCGGGGGTCCTGCCGGAGGAGAGCCCACGAGCCATACCGCTTCTGTTTGCACGGCCAAGTCAAGAGCTCCTTCTGCATAGGAAGAAACATTTTGCTTTTGTGGTTTTGGTGTGGTTGGTTTTTTTTTTTTTTTTTCCCCCCTGATCTGCTGTTGAAAAGCTGGGCAAAATTTTGCAGTGTAGAGCTTGCTCCTTTAGGTGAAGAAGCCGGATAACACATCAAGATAATGTCACCAACTTGTTGAGTGCTGAAGTCTTTGGCAGTTAGCATTTATCACGCTCCCTCACGCCTGTGTGCTGCAAGGCAGGGATCATCGATTTTGTTATGCTCGGAGGCCACCTTCCTTTCAACCGTGTGTTTAAGGGCCCGCTACCAACAGCCAAGCTTGTGGGTGCCACCTGGGGCCGTGGTGGGCTCTGCTGGCCTGGAGCTTTGTTTGCAGCTCATGCCCCTTTCCCTGGGGCTGCAGACATGAGGGGGCATGGCCGATCTGCTGGGCTTTACTGCTAGCCAGTGTTGAAATAACCAAAACTGCTTAAATTGAGCCCCCAACTGTGAAGTGGCTGGGGTGCCGGTTCTGCTCAGGTCTTCGTGAACACACGTAATATCAAAGAAACTCCATTTATTATATCTGGGCTACGTACAGCCCAGGATGGAGATAGCCAAGCTGGGTTGGCTATCCAACCATCCTTGTATATCCTTGAACCCAAGGCAGGTTACCTTTCCACGGCCTTGCTGTTGTACAGGACAAGCGTACCCTTTGCTAGCAGGCTTTGCGTGTCAGCTTAGGTCTCTGTTGACCAAGAATGAGTTCAAATATGCTAAACAGAGCCTCCAAAACGTGCACCTGATCAGGGCTTTGCTCTTGGGAAGAGGCAGACTGCTCTCCACGTGGCGGTGGAGGAGCTGGGGTGGTTGTCTCTGGAGTCAAACCCCGCGCTGCTTTGCGGTTGCGTGGGGTGATTGAAGAGACATCTTGGAGGAAGTCTCCGCTTTGGTAACTTTGGCCAAGTAAAAGTACCTGAAGCCTGATGATTTTATGTTGGAATTGTCTGTGTTAAAAAGCTTGAAAATGCCGAGCTTTGGCCTGTCTCTGAGTGGGAGGGCACACATCTCAGTCTGTGTCTTGCGGCTCAGGAACTGCAGCTGAAAAAGAAGAAAAAAGCGTTTATGTGAATGGGAGGCGAGGACAGGGGAAGAAAGCTGTGTTATCCTTTAGACTTAGCTTATCCAAACAAGCATAAACCCACTCAGACATCAGAACCCTTTTTACCTCTCAGGAATATTATCAGGGGTTGGAGGCTTTAGGAAATGGTGTAGACAGTGACTCATTTTGAGTTAAAAAAAAAAAAAAAAGCCACCAATTAAAAAAATATAATTCTGATTTTTATTTTTAACCACTGTAACCATTAACTGCTACAGTCTCTTAAGGAGGTGAATGTTTCCACGCTGCCGGGTTCCCGGCGCCCTGCCAGGGTAACTAAGTTTTTCCTTCTGTATCTGGAGGATATTCACATGCGACCATGAGGAAGGAGGGGGGGAAAAAAACAACGCCAAAGTGATTGTGACAGCACAAAAACTTGTCAGGGAGATTTGGGTCAAATGTAGGATCTGAAAAATTCTTTAAAAAATTTTTTGGTAGGACTTCAGTTGCGGATGTCCCTTTTCCTTATGCTTTTCCACAGCCCGCGGTGCTTTGTGTGCGGTGCGGGGTGATGCCCAGCACCGTGTGCTTCGGCCGCTTAGGCCAGGCAGAAGGGCTCAGCTGGAAGGAATCGCTCTCCGGGTGCAGAGGCCGGCAGTCCCACGCTGTCTCCAAAAGCCTTTCGCACGGCCGCTGCCGCCGGGAGCGTCTCCAGGAGGAAGCTCGCTCTGGGTGGGACCCTGCACGCTTGCACCCCTGCAAGGCAGGCGTCCCCCCGGGGCTGTCTGCAGCTCCAGTTCCCCCAATAGCCCTCCCCAAAGCCCCACATTTCAGCACAGATTTCGGTCTCCAGTCCTACATTGTGCCTTGGCCTGCGTTCCCCGTTTTGTCTGAGCGATGTCACGTGTTGCTGTGATGATGGTGCGGGTGCTGTAGAGACCGCTTCCATGTCTGCTTGTTAGAACTGTTTTGTTTGTTTTTTTTTTTTTACTTTTTAATGGCCTAATGCAGAAAGAACGTATTTATATATTTTTAGTTGATCATATTGCATGTTGCTTCTTTTGGACTAGGCATGCTGAACATACCCCTTTAAAATAGGGAGCAGCAGTCAGTTTTGCATAATTTCTAAATCCTCTTGGACACAAGTCACTTCAAAAAAAAAAAAACCAAAAACCCCACAACAAAACCACCAAAAACCCTACTATAAAAGTAAAAGGCAAATTGAGATACTAGACTACAAAAGTATTCTGAATAATTGGGGATTATCCTTTAATTTCTTGAATTGAGGAAGAACTAAATCTTTTCCTTTTTGTGCAAACTCTGTATTTCACCCATGATGATGATTGCTAGGACGGGGGATTAAATGCTGAGAATTTATTTTAAAAACTTGACTACGGTACCTGTGGCACCAGCGTACATGGTACGGTGCGAAATCACAGCAATGCGGGTGGGAGCTGCTTTTGAGGCTGGCTGGGAAGTCAGGAGGAGGGTTTGGACTCCTTTGGCTGGGAGTTATCGTAAACTGGCCCTGGGAAATGCTGTGGAGTAGCAGGTTCTCAGAAATGAATTTAAACTTTTTTTGTTTTTTTCCTGCTGAAATCTTGTGTAACAGAGATGCATTGTGCAAGTGCAAGACAGTTTTGAGAAGCAAAGAATGGCCTATTCAGTGAACAGCCATTGATGAAAAGTGAGGTTACTTTTAATTTCTTGTACCATAAGTATTTCGTGTATTTTTCGTCCTTAATGGCATTCTGGCTCGTTATAGGAATTAAGCACTGTGAGTTAAAATAACAAATCTGCACTATGCTTTGCTGGGTTTTAAATCAAAATGGCGTTCTTTTTTCGTGAGCCCATAATCCTTTCTTTTATACAGTTTGATGCTAGCCAGCTCTTGCTTCCTGAGGCAGAACCATTAGATATCAAAAATATAATTGCTCTCTCTCTGAGTGCTCCTTTGTAGCCCATCCCTTTCATGTTTTGAGGCTGCAGCACTTTTATTTCTTTAAAATATTCTATTAACTTCTTCTGAATTGTGTATCCCAGCCTCCGCAGGTGAGAGGTCATCGCCTTGTTGGGATACAGCCGAGAAGTGGAGGTTCATGGTTAGGATTTGCTTTCTGGTGTGGCAGTTCAGCTGGAAATAGGGAAATCCAGAGACAGGCGAGTATAATTATCCCATCAATGCCAGTTGGGAGTTAATTAATCTATAGTTCCCCACCTGGCATCCAAAGTGGAAACTGTTTTCGGTGAGGAAGAGAATAGTAATGGCTTATCTTGCACTTGCTTGAGTGCGAGAGCTTTGCAATACACGGATGTTGAAATATATACGTCACGTTCGTTAATGTATTACAGGAGCGTTGCTTTGCCTCATTCCACATCTGAATATTTGGAGGTGTCTTATTTGTATGGACAAATAAGGTGTTTTAAAACCCCAGGGGGTCTTTTTTTTTTTTTTTTTCCCCCTTGCTTCTTTCCATTCTGTATCTGTAATTAAAAGCACTGCAGAGACCTGCAGAGTACACCCCCCCGCCCACCCTTCTGTCCCCTGGGAATCGCGGGGTCGCTGGATGGGGAGAGGCAGAAGAGGGGAGGGTGTAGGAAGTTCAGCTGACCTGTTCTGGAGACCAGCAATTGCTACTCTCTTTCGGAAGGTTCGAATTATAAAAGCCCAAATACATAGACATTTCCTTTAATAATACAAACCCGTTTTCTCTAGTCTGCCAGAATTCAGAGCGTCTGGTGGTTTCCATGGAGAAGTATATTTCTTACAAGGCCCAGCTATTTTTGCAGACTATTTTGTAACGTATTTGAACTTGCAGTCTTGTGCCATTTCTGTTCTCCTGCTCCCCGAGCAGTGCAGGGAAATAGTGCCAAATTCCCGTTAAGCTCTGGGGGAGGAGCAGGCCAAGGGCCTGTGTCCCTGATGGTTTGGAGGGTCAAGACACTGTCTTTGTGCTGTCCCCCGGTTTTATCATATTTGGAAGCAGAGTCCCCGCGCGGGTGGGAGAGGTGAAGCTGCTTCTGCTTTGCACCACCAAGACGATGCTGCTAAGACCCCGTGAAGCGTTGCTTTGGAAAAGGTAATTTCGCTGCTGCTGTAAAGTTGAATCTTACGTGGACTGAATTTAAGCTGTTTTTTTAATTGACAGCTACGCTTTCTCCAATTTTGTAATAATATATAAAGTTTTGTCTAACAAACGCCATTTCTTCTTCCTTAATTGTCTAATTAGAACTTAAACTGCGCTACTGGTGCACAGCTCCTTCACTGCTTTCTTCTCGTGGCTGCAAGAAGAGAAACCTCAGAAAGACGTGACTAGACAACATACTCATTTTGGAGCTCATCTCCTATTGCTTCGGTGTTGTCCACTACAAGTTTAATTACTGTGTGAGAAATACTTTTCTCAAGTGGAGCCAAAATCTAGGATTTAAGCCAAAGTAAATTAACAGTTCTCAGAAAACCTGGAGTCCCAAAGCCAAGAATTTCAAGGCTTTTAGGCATCTCTCAGTTACTGGCAGGCATCTCGTGATGTCATGTGGTAGAACAAATGGACACCAAAAAGCTGAAGTCAACGTTGTGCCAGTTTAGCAGGGAAGATTAAAACTGATTTAATTTAGGGAGGCCAAACTGGAAATAATGATTATACACAGAAACGGTAGGGTTATTTCATAAGCCGTATCCGTTCTTTTCCATTAGTGGCAGGTTTCCAAGCTTCATTCTTGGTTTCCTAAATTTGCTTTCTAGTTTCTCTTTTTTATTTTGGGGGCAGAGGGACTACTTATTTGTGAACTTTTATTTAACTAATTGTATTTCCAAATGTGTTAAATGTAATATTCTCTCTTGTTTTTTTTCTTTTTTTCATAAATTGCCATACTACTCAGTCCAAACATTGAATTTGCATAAAATAACCGGCATTCAAGAACTAAGCAGGAAAGTCGTACTGGTTGATGGAGTAAGGCTGACACGCACATTTTCTTTTGAAGAAAATTGATGGTGCTTAATTTTACCTTGTGTGTGCAATCAGGAGGACTGTGTATGTCTAATGCAGTGCAGAGCAGGTAATAAGAGTTCCTCTTTTTGTCTGATTCTTGCAATACACAAAGCCCTCAGAAAGGGAGTTCTGGTGTGGCTCAGGCTGCGATGGTTGCTTTCTCTAAGGTGGCCAGATTGGATCCTGCAGAGCTGCTAACTTGGATGTTGTTGGGTGTCGGGGAAGCAGGAGATCCGGTTTCCGCATATTTAGGCACCTGTGAGAGCTGTTGGGAGCTGTGTGGGTCTTTTCTTGCCCTTACGCTGGTAATCTTCATGAAGGGGCCAAATGCAGCAGCGCTGGAAGCAGTCCCCCCTTGGCCCCGCTGTGGGTAGACACAACCACAGTCTCTCCCCCGGTGCAGCCCCAAGGGGAGGGAGGTGCGCGGGGCTTCTCTGGCACTGCTGCGCATCCTTTCCTCCTCCCCAGCATCTCCCGCATCTGATCAGCTGTCACCTGCCACGGCTTTGCTGCTTAATACTCGAGTTGGGTTCTGTGCTAAAGATATGCTGTGACTAAAAATGCCTCAGAGGTTATACACATCCCCTATGCCTAGTTGTCATCAGACGGTAGTAGAGACGTCGAGGCTGGTTCACGTACTTCCCCGCAACGGCCCGTGCGCCAAGCAGATGCACCTGGCTACGTTTCATTTGTATTTCTGTGCAAGGTGTGCAGCCGCTGCACGCGTCTGGCTGTGCTTCTCATCCTGTGCTTGGTCTGTGGTCCTGGAGTGCGTGTGTGCGTGGTCTTCTAATAATAATAATTTTTTAAAAAGGGGAATTCTCGCTCTAAATTTGTTTGTTAAAGTCTCTATCCAGTTTAAGCGCTCAAGGAAGGAAATGCTGCAAGCAAAGCAAGTCCTGCTATATCCACTTTGCCCCCTGGGTGCAGGGAGGGAGTTACCCAGCAGGTGGATGGGACGGTAGCATCCTGGACCAGCCCTGCCCGGGCTGGCAGATGCTCCAGGTCTCGCGGGGTGGGAGAGGCTGCGGTGCCGCTTGACTCCTCCACCGGCAGCACCTCCGCCGCCATCCCCGGCGCGTGCGCGCGCGTCAGAGCTGCACAATTTACTGCAGCTGGTGGGCAAATGGTGTAGTGTGCTGTGAGTGAGGAGAGGAGGCACCGTGCGATGCTGGAACAAAGAAAGCAGGTAGCTTTGTGTTTGGTCAAGACTAAGAAAGGAAACATTTGCTCTATTTTTTTTTTTTTTTGTACAAATAAATTATTCAATACATATATATGTGTCGTCACAAAATGTCTTTGCTCACGCGGGAAAGCAAGGTGGACTGAGAAGAGTCCCCATAAAGTGGACGTGTGTTCCTGTATGTATGTATACCTAATAACATAAAAGATGCTGCTGGAGGAGTTTGCTGGGTGTAGCTGTGGCAGAATCCCCAGAGAAAAGAGAAATTATGTATTACAACCAATGTGACTGACTGAATTCCTTGTTTTGATGTTTACTGTGGGTGTCAAGGATGTATAAATGCAAACAGCACATTCATGAATTATTTTGGGTTTCTAGTAGTTTTCTGAAGAAAATCATTTGTAATGAGCTTTATTTATGCACTGGAAATAAAGATGGGATTAGGAGAATATTGAACTGTAAATGCACTGGTGATTTTTGGCTTTTGTGCATAGCACAGAGAATCTCATCATTTATCTCCGCTCTGATCTTGAATATGCAGAGCTGGCTGTGCCTTTTATGCAGCAGCTATTTTAGTTTGCAGCAGTCTGGCCTTGAGTCTGTAAGGCGCGCTCATTGCAGAGTAGGCAACGTACCTCTGTGGGCCTCTCCCTGTGGTCCTGCCGCTGGCTCTGAAGCTTTGCCATGCTTTGTTAGCATACTGTGACCCAGATAGTTCCTCCTCTGCCTTTGTCGGTGCTCAGCTCTCACTAATGTTCTGGTTGCATCGCCTGATTTACCTGCTTCTGGGCTGTGGACGTGGTCATGCACGTGGTTTGACTCTCCAGCTTCTTCAAGGCTGGAAGAGATCTTGCAGGTGGGGAGGACAACTGGCGCGTGTGAAGGCTGGGCTGAAGAGGGGATCGAGCCAGAAGCTGCTGAGACATCTCCAAGATGAGGAGTCTGTTTTGGCAGGATGCCATACCTGGAGATTTTGCTTTGCAGATCTCCTGCTGGGATTAGAGTGGCGTGAAGATCCAGCAATGACTTGCCAAGGCTACCTTGAGTCTTTCACTTGCCACGTCATTTTAAGGATGTGGTTTTTAGACAAACTGAAAGGCTTATGTGCGGTGAGCTAGAGTGTCAAGGACAGTCTTGATGTATGTGAAGAACGCCTCTATCTGAGGTGATTTACCATGTGAAAAAACTGAAAATATGCTTTAGCACCTCTAGAATAGCGTGCATCCACACATTACGTGTGGCCAGTGTTCACAGGGGGCATGGGCTAATGTACTGAAATCTTAGCTTAGGGTGTACGTAGTCCCCATATTGACGAGCCCTTGTTTTGCTGCGAAGGAAGGATGCATCAGATAATCTTTGGAGTCGTGTTAGATGAGGAAATTTGCTCCTTGCTGTTGCATTTTAACAGGACTGTTGCACATCCTCCAGTGATTAGTATATTGGTGCCCTAGCATGCATAGCGTTGAGAGCACTTACAGCCGCAATCTCAATTTCACACAGGTGCAGACAGCAAATATTTTTTCTTAGCAATTTCAGGCTCATACACTTAAAACAAAATGTAGAAGTGTTTTTCATTTGCCTGTTAATAGGTGCTATGCGTACTGTTTTTTGGAAGTGCTGGGGTCAGTGGTAAGCCATGTGCTTTGGGCTGACCCGTTATATGGCTTGACATGATCTGAACCAGTTGTGTTCATGTAAATCGGGTTCATTGAGGTGCTTTCCTTACAGTCACTGCATCTGGGAAGCAGCTTCTCGAGCTCTACCCATACCCTTGACCATTAAATGGGAGGTGTTTTGACTGAATCTGATTCAGGAGGTCTGGTGTTGGTTTCTCCTGGCTGGTGTAATCTTCCCAGTTCCAATATTACCAGGGACATTCTCAGAGCAGCATGGATGTTGTTGGTTTGGTGTTTTTTGGTTGGTGTTTTTTTTTTTTTTAATGAGCTAATTCTTTAGCTTGAAGGTCTACTTCATCTTATTTAGCCTTTTAGGTTTTGCAAAACAGCTTTTCCCCCCTTGTTGGGCTGCCTGGAACTGTACTTGCACTTTAATTTAGTCACCTTGAAAGGGGACTGCCAAAAACAAAGGCAGGATCCAGCGATACGGATCAGCTTACACCAAATCAGCATTGTTGCCTGAGAATATCTCTTGCAGTGAGAGAAGCTTGAAACCTGCAGGGTGTCTTTTTATGAAAAAAGCAAAATATATACTTATTTGTATGCATAGACCACCTAGGGGAGTTTCTTTTGAATTTTGCACTGTTTTAAACACTCATTGATGTGAGTGCTTATTGCAGAAGCAAGGACAAATAAGATGTGCAGTAGCTGAAGGGCAATTTTTGTCTGGAGGTGCACAGGACCGGAGTAAACAAGATTCATTAGAATAAGAGGAGGAATAACTGCGGGGACATGTCACCTGCCAGAGCAGCGGTCCAGGACCTCCGGAGTCGGAGCGGCGTTGTCTTGCACCTTTTAATGGATGGCAAGTCTGCTTCTGTAAGGTGCTTCCTGAGCGACATAAAATAGGGATTGTATGTGGGGGGTAAGTAGGAGTTTATAAATATATGTGTATTTCTGTGTTAGAAGATTAATATCCAATAGTTTCTCTTTGTCCTCCTTCCCCTCATTGATGTCCAGCTCTAGGATGTTACTCACTGATCCTTGCACAGACGGCTAGTAACAGTTCCTTCTGGGCTTGACTAACCTTGACGTTGGCCAGGCAGGGCAAGGCACAGCTGCCCCGCCACGCTATCTTGTGGGGTTGACTTTTCGTGTGGAGAAATGGCTGTTTCTTTGTGAAGTTTGCAAGAACCCCTGAAATGTGATCGGAACCGAGGAAAATATTTTAAATCTGGACTCCGGTACATTTTATTGCAGAGAAAGTGCATACTTTATAGCTTTTGTGCAAAGTTTTGTGTCTCAGATTGTGCAGTGTAAGAGTATAATTGTTTTACTGAGGTCTCATAGAGCTCATAGGTCATGAAATAGAGCTACAAGAATTTCTGAAGAAGAGGTATTCGGTGTAACTTCTAGAAATGAGATGGGAGGTACCTGTTATCCTTTTAGGACCTACTAGGACCTTGGACCACTGAATTTTATTTTCTCAGTGCTAGTGCAGTAAAACATAAAACTTAGGCAGAACTTTTTATCTCGAAGGCTCACGGGGTATTGTAGGATTTCTGTGCCCAGCACACTAAATTGAAGCCAACTCTAGCATGGATTGTAACAAGCTTTTAAGATTCGAGCGGTAGCTCAAAAGTCATTTGATATATTCAAAAGCAGCAGGAGGAAATATTAGTTCAGCAAATTATGGCCACTAATGTGGTGTGAAAAGGTCACTCTGTAACCCACCCAAATCTAACAGCACTGCTTAACAGCTTGGCGGGGATACTGCCAAGATAACCTGAAAGTTTTGGTAAAATTTATGAACAGCCTTCAAAAAAAGAATTGTAAGAGCTGAGAGGTTGCTGGGTGTCTAGATGCCCTCCCTAACCATGCGTTCGAATTTAGAGTTATATTATCTTTCAGTGCAGATTTCTGCTAATGAGTTTAAGAGCAGCTGTAAGCTTTACCTGCAGGTGGAAGCTTTCCTTCCCCATGCCCTCCCCTCCTCTCTCGGTAAGTCATTCAGAGTCTCAGATTTGAAATACTTGGATTCTTCTTAAAGACAGTCGAGAGCAATGCTGCCATGGTGTGGGATGGTTTTGCTTTTACGCTGAGGGGGAGGCTTGTAGGCTGGATATATCTTTATATCAGCTACCAGTCAGCGTTGGCATAACTTGCTTCCAGGCGTTATTTCAGCCTTTGCTTCTCCCCCTCCCTGCCCTTTCCCAAGGCTGCTGTAGGGATGATGGCCCAGGCCACTTAGCCCGAGTCATCCTGGGACTGCATTCCTTGCCTTGAAGTTGTCTAGAGAAAAAATGGGCTTCCAGGAGTAAGGTGAAACCTTGTAGGCAGGAGCTGTGGATTCAGAGTATCTGGGGATGGCAGCGCAGTGCCAGATGTGCTGCAGCAAGGATGGCCTGCTCCTGTGGCTATCGGATGCTTTAGAGGAGGGTTCTTTGAATCGTTGTGAAAGGTTTGATTGTTTTTGTTGTTTTTTAAATGGCCTCAATCACCGTGGTTTGTAAAATTTATTCCTTGCTGCCTTTTCCCCAGAAGGTACCATTACACGTGAATAGACCTTTCAAATTCAGCTGCATTGAAAATAATGGAATTAGTCTGTGCTGTTGTTCCCATTAAGGAAATCAATCTTGTTTTGAAAACCCCTGTGCTTTTGAGAAGCGCAGAACTTGACAGAAGGATCTACCTTTCTCTAGGCAGAATTCCCCTGGAGACATCTGCTTTTGGTGGGCATCCCTTGATGTTCTGCTTTCCTGTTTGGGGGAGGCTTGCTGTGATTTTGGAACTGGCGTTTCCTTGAGTAGTTTTATGCTGTTGCTTTTGTTAGTTTTTAATGTTGCTCTCTTTCCACTCTTCCTTTATCTTTTATGACATTTATGTCAGGTCATGGACAAATAGTTATGTACTCCACGGTTTTATTTTTGGTAGTGCTATCCTCGCTGAGCATAACTAGCAGACTGTATTTCAAAATTGTCTCCTGCTTTTCCTCTGCCAGAACTGTTAACCGCTCCTCTCTGCTCATTCAGAAGAGCTTATTACTGCTGTTGGGTCTTTGATGGCCTCTTTCCAGGGCTTCTTAGCCCTTTTAGAGCCAATTCTTTGCTTTCCCTTGCTGGACACTGAGCCGTTGGGATGTCCTCGATGATTTATTGACTAGAGGCTGTGGATCCATGGAAGCCATGGATTTCTTCTTGACAATCGTGGGTAATGCAATATTGTGTTGGCTGCTTTGTTTTTCTTATTTCCCTATCTGTTTTGCTGTATTTTTATATATTAAAAAATATACATATATAAAATAAACAAGGAAGTTTCTGTAGAAGATAAATCATTGTTGAGAGAGAGCAAAATGACACTAAATTGGCAGCTTTACAGAAGGTATGATGCCTTTGATCGATTAGTTGTCAAAGAAATGTAACGTACTAAACATGATGAAGATTAAGGATGTAAAGATGGTTAAAATTCAAGTTGCATAAGTGTTTGGTGTTAGGTTTAGAGCCTCTTCCAGAATTTTAATTTTGAAAATGCAAAGTATTTGTTTTATGCTATTCCTTAGGAGCCCTCTAGATGTTTTGGAAAATTTGAGTTCTTAAAAAAAAAAAAACCAAAACCAAAAAAACCAAAACTAAACCCCGGTCTGAAAGTATTTAGTATTCACAGTTTATGAATTAGGTAGAGAGACATTATTTTTTTGTGATTAATAGTGAGCTTCTGAGATGCATTAGACACTATTTACAGAAACTGAGCACCAGAAATAATAGTAGCATTATCCTGAACCTCGTAATTACTCTCAGGGTCCAATTTTACATTGTATCGAATGTTCAAGAAATAATAGCAGCGTATTTTTCAGCAAATGATTATTTAGGTATTTAGATAGATACATGTACAGCAGGAGGAAATATTAGTTAAACTAAACAATGCCTTTTGAGGGGACTAGGAATTCTTTTTTACCTTTTGCTCTTTCTTTTGTAACCACACCCTCCTCTCCCACTGTCTCATTCCTCCTTTTCTTCTAGGAGGCAGGAGTTCACAGAAATAAATACATGGGCTTTGTATGGAATCCCTGTTGGAGTCCTCCTCAATGCTCTGCATAAGTAACCTTTCAGAGCCTTTTATTGCTCTTATCTCCCTATCAGGGGATGCCTGGTTGGGCCTCCATCCGCTCCACTTCCCCTCTTTCCAACTGCTAATAAATCCTAGTTTACTTAACAAAGTGGAACAGAAAGGAGCCTGCAGACCAGCCGAGAGATCCTGCCATTTGCATGCTGCGGGGAGCCATGAGGTGTACCTCTCCAGGAGAAGCACTCCGTACTGGGCCTGGGTGATGCAGCACCAACCATCTTGGCCCCTCTCTTCCCTTAGGTGAGGCGCAACTCGCTCACCTCCACTTTTGTGGCCAATTCTCATCTTGCCAGTCATCTTTCTAACAAGAGCCCTCCTTGAGCTTGCGCTGTCAACTTCTGTTGCTCCTTTCCTAAATCTTCAAATAAACATCTTGCTTTCTCTCCTGGGGAGAATTCTCTCCACATCTGCACAGAGACTGCAGTATCTTTCTGAATCATCTCCTTTGCCGTGATGCTGAAGAGGCGAAAAAAATGAAATGCCCCAAACCTGACAACAGTTAAGCTGGTGACAAATGACTGTTGTACTGACCAGTGTAATCTGCTTGTTTCTATTCCCCTCTCTCTTTAGCAGCGATATAAAGTTGGACTGCGAGCTGTTTGAAGTCATCTCCCTGTTCTGCACCTGTATGGCACCGGTAGCCAGGACTCACGGTCATCACTGCCACGAGCTCCACTTCTAGGGAAGACCGAGGAACGTGTTTTCAGATGTGTTGGCAGATGATAGGGACCCTCAGGCTTGTCTGACCGTGGTAATTTGTCAAAAACTGTAACCTTCTTAGGGACTTTGCTTTTGAAAGCTGCCCCGTGTTAGCAAAGGTGAGGTGATGAGAGCCCTTGTTTTCCTTGCAAAGACAAAGTGAGAAGTTTTAGGCAAGAATTTTGTTGTTAGGCCCTGCCAATGCAATGGGTTTTTGTGTTGTCCGCGGACACTTCTTGCTGTGAAAACAGGCAAGATGAACTTTAAATTTCCATCTACTGTAGCTGTATTTTGCTGTTCTCTTCTGCATGCCAAAAGGATTGAGGTTTTATCTGCAAAACACCCAGCAGCCCCATCTCAGGTGCTTCACGTGCTGCAGACCTTCTGTACAGTGACTGCATGGAGAGGGTAACCTGTGAAGGAGAAGGTTGGCTGTGGGCGGAGGAGCCTCTCCACAGGTACTGCTCCTAGCCATGTTGCCGACTGCCATGAATCCACCTTGGTTTTCTTTGTCCCTTTGTTTCTGTCTTTCACCTTTAAAGTTTTTTGCATGTGGATTGTCTCTTTTGCTTGTGTGGTGGACCCTAGCAGACACCAAAGCCCTTCCATACTACCTAAGCGTGCTCTATCCACGCGGTCAGCCCGTAGCGATGGCCTTTCACCATCGTGCTGGGGCAGAATGAGCCGACTTCTGCATCTGCTGCTGCTTCAGCATGCAATTGGTAGGCAATCCTTACCGCTGTGTTGGTGGAGGTGGCATCAGGACAATGAAGAGCTCATCTTGCACGTTGGTGTCCAGGCTGAGTTTGTCAAGTCCTCGCGAAGAGGAAAGGAGCTTCTTGACTTTCATCTTGAGTCTGCTCTGCTTGCAAGTCACTAAACTACAATAAAATTTACTGCTCTACAGTAAATGGGGAGCTCCAAAGTATCATTTTTAGACCTGCATTTTGGCGTATAGCAGCTCTTTAAACTGATTTCAGTAATGAATAATTAAAGCGTGAAATACAAGAACAGTAAATATTTCATTAAAATACTAAACAGAAACTACAAAATCTATTGGAAGACAAAGGCAGCTTAATTTTTTCTTCTCCCCCCACCCCCCCTTCTCTTTATCCTCCTACATGGAGAACCCTGGTCTGGACAGAAGGAAGCAGGGGGATGCGCAGCCGTCAAACCACTGTTGGAGATTAGAAATTCCTCCTTACTTATTAACCACTCTCTTCTGAATTGTCCTTCATAGATTAACTTGTGGGTGTAATGATTCAGATAATATTGCATGTATTCCTTTCCTGGAAATGTTTGTGGACCTTGTAAATGCAAGAGGCTGGGATGCTTCATAGCTGTTCTATTGAGAAAAAAATGTGTTCAAGCTCCAGTCGGAAGTTATGTGTTCAATAGTAGTTAATTAGTGGCTAAAACGTATGAATATATGGACTTACATTGTGTATTTGCTATTAAAATTAATAAAACCTTCACAGAAAATGGCTGATTAAGAAATTGAATTATACTAGGTAGTAAATAAAAAAATAAAGCAAGTCCTTAGAGTAATTTTTCCAGATTCCCCCCCCCCCCCCCCCATGTTCTGGACTTTTACAAAATGTAAGATTATTTAGGGTCTCTGTAGTTAGAAGTCAAATTAGATATTGGTTGAGGCTGTGTTTATTAATCAAGACTAGTAATTACAAAGTGCTGTTCATTTCCAAGAGGTATTCAAGCAACCCTCGCTAGAGCCCAGCAAGAATGAATAGATAATACGTATAACTGGTAGACGGAGAATGAGCATTCAAGGTTGATGAAGATCTAATTTCCATTTAAAAATGAAACCAAATCTAATCTGAGGAATTAGAAGCAATAAGAACGATGTGTTAAAGGGTATTTATAGGCAGTGTTGATCTTTCTTCTGCATTGCAGTCTCCCAGGCCTCCAGGTCAGGGGGACCTGCCTCATACCTCATCAAATGATGGCAGAGGCAGATCTGTGTGTCACTGCTGACATGGACTCTCTGTCCATGACAACCTTACCTTTGAGGGCGTCTTCTCTAACCACTGATTTTCCTATATTTGATTTTCCTGTATTTCCCCAGTAAGTGATTACACAGTCATCCCTCTGCCATCCCTCCCGGGGATCAGCGTGGGTAGCGCGCACTGGGCCAGGTTTCCACCAAACCGAAATCCTGAGATAGTTTCCGATCTTTTTTTCCATGATTGTACTGAGTGTTGCCCAAAGATGATAATTCACTGATAATTGCTTGATTAGTCACCGTGGCTCTGATGTCAGAAGTCACTCGGGATTAAATTTAATAAAGGACTTGGCTGCTGCAGCATCATGTTTCTGAGTGCTTGGATCCCTGAATGGAGCCCCGAAATCTGAGTTAAATACAGGTGCATAACACTGGACAAGGTGATTATTTTAAAATAATAAAATAACATAATAATATGATAAACATAATAAAATAATAAAAAATAACAAATAATAATTTAAAAAAGAAAAAGAGCAGCGAAACCAACAGAGCTGAGTGTGAATGTGAAATCCTGTTGGTCTCTGACCACTTGGGGCTGTGAGCCTGAGCCTGGAGCACCTTCCAGAGTTGGAGAACATGCCCAGGCAGGAGGGGGACTGAGGGGACAGGTTTTTTGGGGTTTTTTTTTGTTTGTTTGGTTTTTTTGTGTGTGGTTGTTTTTTTGTTTGTTTTTTTTTTTTAATCCAGAGGGGCAAGCAACAGAGAGTTGGAGAGATGCGGAGGGAAGCTTCGGGCTCGGCGGCATAGGGAGAGCGGCCATGCACCTAGGTACCTGCAGATTTAGGGGGCTGCTACACAAGTAGGCTTCTTGGATGAGGTTTCTTGACTCATGCTGAAGGTCTGCCCAAGCCCCGTTCTGGACACTAAGTCCCGCTCTGTACAGCCTCTTAACCTGAGCGCTTAAGTTGCTCCTTCAGAGAAGTCTCAAGGGAGTTCTGAATATTGGCTGATGCTTGCCAAGCATTTGAGGATTAAATATGCTGTGTGTGAACAAGTTTTTGCTTTTCTTGTATTGAACTTGGATACCAAGGTGATGAGCATGGCATAAATATCTTGAGAGAGAGAAATGCTGAGCATAATAATTTTTATTGATCTCAAAAGCTAAAAGACCTTTCTACAACTTTCTGCTTTTTTGGTGTCTGATTACTCATTTATGTCCATATAATAGTGCAATTATCTTTTCAGCAGAAGAATTGGGAGGAAGAGATTATCATTTTAGCAAAAGTGTAATTCCTGAAATAATAGTTAATTTCTTCCAGTTGTTTGGTTTAAGGTGAAAACAAATGGTGGATAGCTTTGGGTGGGATTAACACACTGCATATGTTTTGCGCACTCGCTGGCTCTGCAGGAACAGTGGTTTACAGGCTAATGCTTTGTTTTATTTATGATAAACCTCTGCTTAGAAGACCTTTTAGAGTTTGTTTTGGGTTTTTTTTTAAAAAAAAGCTGACATTATTAAAAAAAAAAACAGTCTGAAAACAATCGCCCTTATCCTTGAGATAAGCTCTTTATAAATGTGATTTTTTTTTTCCCCCCTAAACAAACAAAACCCCCTAATTATAAAGGATTGCAGCTTTCAGATAGCACTGGTATGATTTAATTTGCCACTTGCTATCATTATCTGAGTCACTCCTAGGGAAGAAAATACAGAGAGTACTTCTGTTAGATGTACTGCAGGAAGACTGATACTTTTCTGTTGCACTATGGTGGCGATACCTTGGAGGGTTTGTTCCTGATATGTTAAGAACGTGTAAGCCCTTTCGATTTAAGGTATGTGAACAGTCCTATGGCTATTAGTCCTTTCACTAATTTTTTTATTTTTTAGTTTTATTTTTAAATCTGTTGCTCTCTCTGAAGTGCAAACCAGTTGTGGAAATGTTTTGAACTGTCTTGATTAAATGGTCTTTCCTTTATGAAATCTTTTGATTAGCTGAAATATAATAGTACAAAGCTATTCCCACTCTGCCAAAAGAAATGGTCAGGATTGGATCGCCCATGAACAGTTTGGCGATGTAGCCCTGTGTGGGATGGAAATACACACTTATTAAGGAGGTTCCTGTAAAGTATCTGACAAATACTGATGAATAGTTCGATGCTACTCCTAGAGACACTCTGTCTTGTGCTGGGAGAGCAATCGTCGAGCAGCTGTGCTCCAATTCCTTTCAACACAGTTGTGTCTCAGCTCTGCCCGAGGCAAGCGGATGATGCTCCACGGCTTGACAAGGCCTCGTCCTGGAGGGATGGAGTTGGGTGAGTGAACTGATTCATTGAATCATAGAAAGGTTTGGGTTGGAAGGAACCTTAAAGATCACCTAGTTCTAACCCCCCTGCCATGTGCAGGGACACCTTCCACTAGACCAGGTTGCTCAAAGCCCCATCCAGCCTGGCCTTGAACACTTCCAGGGATGGGGCATCCACAGCTTCTCTGGGCAACCTGTGCCAGTGCCTCACCACCCTCATAGTGAAGAATTTCCTCCTTATATCTAATCTAAATCTACCCTCTTTCAGTTTAAAGCCATTACCCCTTGTCCTATCACTACATGTCCTTGTAAAAAGTCCCTCACCAGCTTTCTTGTAGGCCCCCTTTAAGTACTGGCAGGCTGCTATAAGGTCTCCCTGGAGCCTTCTCTTCCCCAGGCTGAACAACCCCAGCTCTCTCAGCCTGTCCTCGTAGGAGAGGTGCTCCAGCCCTCGGATCATCTTTGTGGCCTCCTCTGGACTCGCTCCAACAGGTCCATGTCCTTCTTATGTTGGGGGCCCCAGGGCTGGACGCAGAACTGCAGGTGGGGTCTCACCAGAGCAGAGTAGAGGGGCAGAATCCCCTCCCTCGACCTGCTGGCCACGCTGCTTTTGATGCAGCCCAGGATACGGTTGGCCTTCTGGGCTGCGAGCGCACATTGTTGGCTCATGTCCAGCTTTTCATCCACCAGTACCCCAAGTCCTTCTCCGCAGCGCTGCTCTCAATCCCTTCATCCCCCAGCCTGTATTGATACGGGGGGTTGCCCTGACCCAGGTGCAGGACCCTGCACTTGGCCTTGTTGAACTTCATGAGGTTCACATGGGCCCACCTCTCCAGCCTGTCAAGGTCCCTCTGGATGGCATCCCGTCCCTCCAGCATGTCGACTGCACCACACAGCTTTCTGTTGTTGGCAAACTTGCTGAGGGTGCGCTCAATCCCACTCTCCATGTCGCTGACAAAGATGTTAAACAGCACCGGTCCCGATACCGACCCCTGAGGAATGCCACTCGTCACTGGTCTCCACAACAGACAGAGGTTCTAGTTCACAAAATGGGCTGGAATTATGAATTCTGGTAGCAGGAGTGTGAAATACAGAATTCCTGTTTCTGTGGAGAAAGAGGAGGCCACCATGTTGAGCAAGCACTTGTCCCTTCAGAGCTGGCTCCAGAAGGAGCGATGTATTTTCATTTTTTCTTCTTTTTTTTGGTATGTGCTCAAAATATTTAAATGTTGCATGTGGGGAAAAAAACAACCCCACAAAAAAACACAATTAAAACATTAATTATTAGTGCTGAGAGTATTTTGAGTCATTTTTGTATTCAATCGGCTGTAATTAAATACTCAGTGAACACAGAATTAGGTCATATATTATGTAAATAGGATGAGACATCCACTAGCTCTAGCAACAAATGCTTTGGAGTCCTTAAGGGTACGGTTCACGACTGGACTCTTGGAGCCTAATCGGTTCTGTCTGACCCTGATTTCCATCTCCGTCACGTGCCCACCTGAACGCAGAGCGAATACCGAGGAGGGCGCAGGGTGAGAGCGAGGGTAGGTCATCTGCCGCCTCCAGCTGCGGCCGCTGAAGCCTTCCCTTCCCCTTGCCTGGTGTTCTCAGCCAGTTTGAGATGAGCTTTACGTGGGGGAAGACTTTCTCCTTGCCCCCAGTGGACCTCTCTTCTCTGCTGTGGTCCAGCCATGTGACTTCAGTGCATCCTTTAGACACGGGCAGAATGAATTTAGGTATATTTAAAAAAAAAAACAAAACTAATAGATGCTTAACCGTTACGCTGAGTTGAGGCTTGGAGCGCTCTGCACTGCCCAGGATCACGCCCTCTATTCTCTTAACATGACACTTGATAACTTCTGTTTTAGCATTCGTAATTACAAATGCCAAACCTGATTTTGCTCCCTTTGAGGATAGTGGGAGCAGTAACAGGTCCATTATTATTAGTCAGAACAATTATGTAGCTCTTGGAGAAAGAAAAAAAAAAAAAAAAGCTGTTGGATTCTGCTTTCTTGTGACAGGGACTTGCCCGCTGGGGGTGCATGCTGTGAGAAGCAGCGTTTCATGGCAGTCTGAAGTCACTCCATCCTCGTGTCCTCCACTCATGGCAGAGTCTTTGTTCCCATCTCCAGAAGTGGCTCTCGAGGAGCACCGCCGTCCTCCCCTGTTCCTTTCTCCCCAGCTCTCCGAGTTCTTACTTTTAAATCCGAACACGAGCCTCTGCATGTATGAGGCACGTGGAGAAGAACAAGAGCGTGTTAGGAGGTGCTGGTGGCTGAGTGGGGAAGCAAGAAGGAAAACTTACAGGTAGCTATCTTCCTAACCTTTCCTGGTCCTCCACCACCTGTTCGTTTCCCACCCAACCCTGTTTTGTTTCCTAGTGAAAGAGGCTGCAATTCAGAGCTGACTAGGGGATGATGCATCAGATATTCTGTTTGAGTCCTTCAGGTATTAGTTTTCTAGAGCCTGTGCAGTTCAGTGCTGCTTATATTCTTCAGGTGATGGAAGAAATAGATTTTAGTCTATTATATTTTGAGTTTTTAAGAGAGATAATGTCTTCTCTAGCCTCCCTCCTTCTTCTGTTTTCTCCCATTCCCCCCCAGCCAAAGCACCTTTATTTTACATAACTTCTTTCCTTAGCCTACAACTGATTCCTCGTAGATCCCTGACAAAAAGCAGGGTGGTTTAAATCAGTAAGAAGAGATCAGCCTTGTCGTTGGGAGTGAGGGTAATCCATGGGGAGGTGCGGTGGGAACTACACTGCTCCTGAACCCTAATGTGGGGGATCAGTATTAGTCTGTAAAAGGGAAATCAGTGAGCATATTACTGTAAGGGAGATGGCACGTGATTTTTATACCTAGGTAGCTTTTTTCCTAACTCACCATGAGATAGGAAGATACTTGCCTGTATGAGAGCTGGTCTGTGCACCTTGAATTAATACGGCTGGAGTCGCAAGAAAAGGACCGCAGTGGCGGGGCTTTCAGCAGCCGAGTGCACGCCGGGAAGCGGGCTTGCAGCATCAGGCGTTTCTCTCGCCTCTTGTAGCTCTGAACGGCAAATTATACAGTTGCCTCCCTCGGTTTGCCTTGCCGTATTGCCTCTGGAATTGGGATATAATACTGGCGTGTGCAGTCCAATATTTAGAAGTGAAAAGCTTATTTCTCTGGCTCAGCTGCAATAAACCCATGTGGACCTTTAAGGTTGGTTGATGTATTGCAAAGGTGGGCAACTTCTAGGAGCTGGTGAGTTTGATCCTGGGCATGGGATGTTAGTTACTGCTTGCTTTTGGTAATAATAACTGCTGGGGAAAAATGAGTCAGACTGGACACGCTGAGGATCTGATATTTCACTTTCAAACTTCCTTCTAGCTGGGTGTGTCAGGCTTGACTGCTTTCAGCTTCGTACCATCAGGAGGCATAGATTTGGCTTATCAAGCAGTGCTGGGCTTGCTAAGTGGTTGGCAGACATTATAGAAAAGCGAGATGCTATTCATGCTGCAGTGGATAAGAAGTTGGAAAGCATTGGTTTAAGATTGCAAGAGGCTGAGAGGAAAATTGAAGTCATGGAGATAACAATCATTGGACCTAATGCTGCTCTTGCTGAGAATGCCAAAGACCAGGTTGTAAGGCGTGCAGAAGTCCAGTTGATGATCTGGAAAATAAGTGCAGATTGAGTATTATCGTCTTGGTGGGAGAATCTTGTGAATATATTGACGGAGGAGCAGAGAGATTCATGCGCTTGTTGCAAAGGTGCTGGTTGAGCTGCATAAATGCTTGGTGAGATAGTGCTTCGGTATGCCGTAAGGGCATCATTGCAGTGAAATACCAAACGACTAAGCGGTGACTTCCCGGGACAATAAATCAGTGAATATTATTAAATGACACAGTGACTTGAAACTGGTCCATATGTTGCAACTCCAACAAAAAACCACAAGTTTTTCACTAAATGTTGGGGGATCATTCGGTCTAAAAATCTCAGGAGGTAATTTTAATGCTCTGTGACTTCTGTGTGTCATTCGGATTTGGCTTTTTCTCATATATCCTAAAAAAAAAAAAGAAGTTTAAAATTAGTCTCACTGAAAAGCATCTGGGGTACCCTGCCTTCTTATTGCCAACAGGTTATCATTTAATAAAACACTTTACATACAAATTGACAGAGAGGGAAGTCTGGACGATAGTTGATGCCATAGGCCTACATCTTTTCTTTTCTTTTTTTTTTTTTTTAAAGAGAAAGGAGAATGAGATTTTAGGTTAAACTGTTTTTACCAACTGCATTATGCGCCAATAGGTAGCGAATAGATAACATCTTCTCAGTTGTACGCACAATCAGATTTTATCCTCCAGCAACGGAGATTTTGTGTGCAGCTGCTGACAGAAGATTTTATTTGCCTGACAAAGGCCTCTGTGGACAGAGAAATTTTTCCCCATCGACAAGAGTGGTCCTTCAGCACATTTTTGGACTGTCCTCCTTTGGAATTGTTCCTTCTTGAAGGTCCACTGATTTCCTCCAACCCATTAAACATCCCCTATTAAAAAAAAAATTATATTATATCTAATATAAAAATTACCATCCTGACCTTTTCCGCCGCATTTCTGCAGTTGCCTTGACCTGCTTTCCTGTCCCTGGGACACCAGCGATGTGTCCCACTGCCTTGGGCTGGGAGTGCAGACGCGACGTTGTTCTGGGTTGTGCCTGCTCGTGGTTATACGCTTGCTTGGGGAGGGGTGTGAAAAGAGGTAAGTGGATTAACCATTCATTTTTCTCTATTACGCTTTTGTGCCAGGTCTGTTATGTGCCCCGATATTGGTCATTCCGTGCAGAAGTGCTGTGGGTATCGCTGCCCGGCGGGTCTGCATCGGGTTCATTTGCTTTGCAAGAGAGCAAGGGATTGCTTCCCCTTCATTCTTTGCAAAGGCAGTGATGCACAATAAAAGCATGTTGTGTTAATCGGTCCCGACTTTTCAGATTGCTTGGGATTTCAAACTTTGTTTTCCTAATACAAAAACAGATAGATGCTGGAAGATTTCCTTTGGCCTGGGGCTTTCTATAGTGAAAGAGAATTTGGAAACCAAAGATTATATTCGAGCCAAAAGATAATGTAACATAATGCAAGGTCTGACCATTTAAAAGATTGAAACTTTTCCTGATCCAAACTGTTCTTATGTTTTACTTTTCCCTGAAATCCCCATGAAGCAGATGGAGTTTATTGCTTATGGGGGTCTGGTCTCTGAGATACCTCTCTGTGCAGAACCCAGGGCCAGTTCTGGGGGGCTCTGTGTCACAGTAATGCTTCTCGTTTTGCTCCAGCATCAAAAGCAGTCAGCGGTGTCTCTGTGCGGTTGCTTACTAATACCTGTATCGCAGTTGTGCTGTGGAGCATTAGGCACTGTACAAGTGTGCAGTGAAGGGGAGTGCGTGGGCTGCTGGACCGGCTCCTCTCCTGGCCAGGGAGATGCTTTGGGCCACAGAAGTGTCCGTGGCATTTTTCATAAGCTGAGTGGTGACACCCTCGCCGCTTTTTGCGGACTCGTGCTCGGCCGTGCGGGGAGCGGGACGACCTGGTGAAACAGCCAGGAGATGGGGAGGAACGGAGGAGGAAAAGGAAACGGGGCAATTAACTCATCTCAAAAAGGACAAAACGTTTGTTGTGCTAAAAATACACAGCCGCATCGCTGATACTACATTTCACGGCAGTGGCACTGAGCTATTTCAGGATGATGAATGGGAGGGGTAGTGATACAGATCTGCTTGGAGAAATGCGGTGGCCAAAAGCATGCTGAGGGTCCGGGGAGAACAGCGGAGACGGTGAGCATCTGCACCGTGAGGTCTCACCAGGCAGCGTGCCGGGGCTCCGTCACCCCTGGGAAGCCCGCTTTCAGCAGTGGTAGTCACCCCGGTTTTTGAGGGGCTGAGCAGATGTCGTTTTGCTGGGGAAATGTGAAGAGAGTTCAAGGACACGTGGTGCATGGAGGTGCCCATCATCCCGCCTCTGTGGGATGCCGTGAACTCCCTGGCAGGCATCTGCCGAGAGCCTGTAAATTCGAAATGGAGGCACGTAGCGTGCAAGGGCTGAGTGTGTAGGCTGGCGCCCGGCCTCACAGTATTTTTTGGTTTTGAGCAGCTTTTTCCAGGACCAAAGGGGTGGTGGGGGAACATACCATGTGGCTACCCACCTCCTGGCCTGCGCTTTATTGTCTGCGTGAAAAACTTCGCTCGCTAGCAAAGTTTCCTATCTTTCTACTACACGGGACTTTTGGTTTAACTCCTCTGGTTTTCTGTGCTGTACCAACAAGTGTAGGAATACACTTCTGCCTGCCGCTTAAAATGTAGAAGACCTTTTTTGATTACCTGTGAGATCGCTTAGGAAATTTCTGTGCTTTGTTGTATTGCACATGCTCCTAATACATTTACAAGCAAGCCACACACTGGGACAAAACTAGGTCACTGGTAGACTCCTTACTGGACAGATGTTGAATTTTCCTAATTCACCCCCTATATTAAGCAACATAATTGTGATTTTAGGGGTAGCTGAATCTTGCTGACCATAGCTAATTTTTATTGTGGGTCCATCAGAAGGTTGAATTTTGGAGGCACAAAATGAGAGTTTTTTGTACATGGGAGAAAGCGGGATATTTTGTCTTTGACTCTCAGTGGGAGGTCACAGCCTTTTGTGCTGGCAGCTCTGAAACCAGCACAAACTGGGGTGATTAGCTCCCTTTTCTAATGAGTACACAAAGCTGATTGTGAATGAGCCAGTGGGTTCATTGTGCAACCTTGGCCTGCGTTTAATCCTTTATGTGAGACCCCTTTTTACACAGGGACAGCAATTGGAATCCAATTTACACCGGGCTCGGCATTAAATCTCCTTACACTGGCGATACTGCTAATCAATGAAATTGAAATTCAGTTGCCATTAGGAGTCTCTTGCCTTCAGTTATGCCACTCGCTTTCTGCTACGCCACTCGTTTTAAGAGAGATGAAGCTCTTAAGTGGGAAACACTTTGTCTTCCTATTACAAGAATAAACAATGTCTCGCTTCTTGGCAAAACACATCCGAAGTACTGTGTAGCAAGCAGGAGAGATCTTAAAAGTCCATCAAGAGACGTTATGGTAATTTTGCAAGAACGACCACCTTGCTTTTAGTGAGAATTATCTAAATATGAAGATAAAAGGAAGAAGAAAGGGAGCTTGACGTGTGGAGAGACACATGAAAGGTTTCGGGAGAGGCTTTCTGTGCCGCACAGAGATATTAGCAGTTGAGTTTTCTGGCAAGCACCTTAATAGCAAGAAGAGTTTCTTCCTGTCTGGTTTTCGCTTTAACAAGCAGGACTTGTTAAATCAGTTTTGGGGTGCATCAGAGATCAGTAAATGACAAAGAGGAGGCTTCGTATGCGTCGCTTGTTTTCTTTTCAAGGAACATTGTGAATGCTGATTAATCAGCCCCTCCCAGCAACCTTGGGAACTACAAAATTTCAGTTGAAGAAACTTCCCCGTGTTGCAGGTGAGGAACTGAGACACAGAAAGACAAAAACAAATTTTTAGGAGCATCAGTGTTTGGGCACCCACGTGTGATGGGGAGGAATGATTTCAGAAGCACCAAACGCCCATCCTCTGGAAACCAAGCAGCTGAAATATCTCACCTGGGGGAGTCATAAATGGGGATGCCACGAATCGTGGCTTGCTCTTGGACATTTTGGCCGGTCATGGCTTTTGCAAACCAGCGCGCTTTGTGCCTTGGAACTGCTGGGGTCACGAGTTGCTCAGTTCTCATCCCCATCTCTTACTCTTGCTGCCTGCAACCCCTTGAAATATTCATTCTGTCTTTTATTCCTCGGTGCTGTTTAATACCCCAGGCATAACGATGATCTGGGACGTTTGTATTCTGTTACAGTCATTGTTTTGGGATTATCTAGAAATCTGACACTGGGCTGGAAATTAGTCAATATATATTGCCGTTGTAACCAGTATGCCAGGTGTATTTATTTAAAAAATCATGAAGTAGCCTCTTCAAAATCAGGTGATACTTTCTACACAATTAACTGAGTTTGCTTTTTATTTCTCACCGAGTTTCTGAGCCGTTGGGATGCACATTGGTTGCTTTTCCAGTCTTTTATTTGCAGCTACAGGAGTTGGAAATCTAGCTTGGGGGGGGAGAGGTATTTTTTAATACAGCCCAAGGAATTTGTAAACAGAAGCGTTAAGATGAATGCTACAAAACTCACGGTAAAAATCACAGGAACTACCATTGCTGCTAAACTGAACAAGAGTTCAGCCACTGTCTGTACTTGCGCAGCGTTCTGCCTTGGTTTTGCTGTGAAAACGCAGCAGTACAGAACCATGCAGGCGATCTTACGGTTATGGGACTTCTTCTGTCCTGAGGAACCTGAAATTCAAGCTGAGATGACTTCAGGGCCTCCCAGGACAGTCTGAGGGCTGTCAGGTCGGACGGCATAGAATCATAGAATCATTTAGGTTGGAAAAGACCCTTAAGATCATAGAGTCCAAGCGTAAACCTAACACGGCCAAGTCCACCACTAAACCATGTCCCTAAGCACCACGTCCGCAGCGCTGGTGGGAAGGGGAGGCATTGGGAAGCAGAGCATTACTGATTTTCAGTTATTTTTTTAACCTGGTAATTTCAAATGATGGATGCATCTGAGAATGCAGTAGCTTTTCCTAGCTAGCAACCAAGCGTACCGTGGAGGAGACTGCCAGTCTTCTGAACTGAAAAACACACTTTTGGAGGGTGGTGCTTTGGGGTTCCCAGGCTGATAGATCGTGTTGGTATGTCTGCGTACCACCTTAATTTGGTTATATATCGGTGACCTTTCCTTTCTGATCCGAGCCTCTGTGCTGTCCAGATTGAGTTATTGCAGAGTTTTCTGAACAAGGCTAAGCTAAAAGGCCAGTGAGAAGTTACAGCTGGTACAAAACATAGCTGCCTGCCTGTTTGATGGCCATAGCTGCAGGGAATGTGTTTGACTTGATCTGCAGCAGTTCACACTTATTTCCACATACAAATAAAAAAGAAATTTAAAAAAAAATCCAAACCAAACCCCCATGATTATTACTTTAAGCTGCTGCTCTCATTTCGGAGATGCCAGTTATCCTTCCACAAGCCACTGAGGAAGACGGGGTTTAGCTGTAATGATTGCAAGGTAATCGTTGCATACGTAATAGCCACAAGCTTTAAACCACTGGGCTTTCTCTGTGGGTGAAGTCTGGACTTTGCAATTGATTCAGTCGGGAAAAGTCTGGTTGACCTTTCAGGCAAAGTTGATCTGCTAGCTTTAAAGGTGAGAGTATTTTTATTTTTTATTTCGTACAAATACAGCAGTCTGAATTAAGGACAAATGCCCTAAACGGTGCAATTGAGCCTGTTTAATAAGTGAAACATTTTGGGGCATTTGATTTTGTGACCTCTTTTTCTGTGAGCAAGTTGAACTCGAGCACTTTGCAGAGAGCGTTATTTTGTGGAGAGAGGACATTGATCTTATTTGGCAGAAAATAAATGGATGTTTGTGTTATGACGCCTATTCAAGTACTTTCTTTTATGTATCTGCAGGACGCTCTGCCCTGAAATCAGGTCTCGTCTGACTGATACATTTTAAGCAGGATGATTCTGCCTCTTTCACAACTTTCAAGTGTAAATGTGTTAATGTTTTGCCCAGCACATTATTTCTAACAGGCTGAACTTCCATTGTGTATTCACAGTTTGGGTTTACGTTTAACTTGAGGCTTTCATAGTTATTTAATTCTTCATAATTTTTGACCCCCTGGTAGTCTCACGACTGCCCCAAGATTGTAAAGAAAAAGACAAACACCCAGCCTCCCTGGCTTTATTTTCTAAAGAGCTTCCTCCAAGCCCCCAAATCCGAGCCCCAGGGGAAAATCGGAAGTTGCTTCCTCAGACCTGTCAACTCTGGTGCTTTCAGGATGAGCCTAATGATGTTGAGCCCTATATGATTCTTTCACACTTGTCTACTTCAATCTCGCACCGCAAGACAAGTAGTGGCTGTGCGGGAGGGAAGGCTGAGAGTCGTGCTACGGTAGAAATCTGCAAAACGTACGCGCTGGGTGTGAAGGAAATTTGGGATCAGATGCAAATCCTGTGTGTAGCATAGCTGGTTGGTTTGGTTTTTATTTTTTTTTTTCCCCCCCTGCAGTTTAATATGATTTTTGTCTTGATGCATAGGAAATCAAATCAGGTTTTGGAGAGACACGGGGAGGGATAAGAGTGAAGAATTATGCTGAGTGTTTCCCATCTGCCTGATGTTATGTAGGTGGGAGTAAATAGCAGGATTTGACTGTGGAGGGAAGAGAATTAGTGCTGAAATTGAGTACATAGGTGGCCACAAGCCTAACGTTTCAGAGATTGACCCTCTCTGCCTTTTTTAACCAATTATGAGACCACTTGTCCTAAGGACATTTTGTGCCTGGAGGCTCCACATAAAAACACTGGGGTTGCATTAACAGACTAATACAGTCCTCTCTCTAACCACTGCGTGCAACCCACCGTGTCCCCTGCGCTTTTTCTCATTGAAGATGGATAGGAAATGCTACCAGGGTAAATTTTGGGAGCAACTGGTGTGCAGCATTACTAGACTGCCCGGACTCTGTAGCATGAAGTCATCCCTTTTTTCTCTGTGTTTGCTTTTCAGCTTAATCTGTGAGCGGTTTCCTCTACTTCTATTTTCTGGTGAGTCACAGAGGAGCAGAGAAACAGGCTAAACACAGATGGAAATGAAATAGCTGGATCGCTGAGCCTGCTGCCTCAGTTTCTCTCCAGAGTGCACTCTTTGCAGATAGTGTTTGGAAAATCATGTGTAGGTGCTACAAACACACAAAGTCATGTGGAGACAGGGCTTGCTTGCCCCTTTGCTGTTAGATTGATTTTACACACCAGTGAAACGCAGATCAGATTTATGTCGTGTGCGAACAGTGTCGCTGCCTCTTTTCTAACTATTATCCGTTGTCTTTTTGCTCCTTGTGGGTATTTACCAGCTAATTTTGTACAGGGCTCTGCTTTTGGTGTACCAGAACAATATCTGAAGCCACGGAGACAAATGCTGAGCATCTGTTGCCCCACAAGAGTAGCTGTAGGTACGTAAGACATAGTGATGGGGATCCCTCCCATGCGTGGGACGCAGATGGAGGGTGCACACGTACTGAGTGACAGAGGAGCAACTGGTGAGTGAAATGGGTGGAAAGAAACGGGATGGGAAGACAGAAGAAAGAGGGTGGGGCATTGCACATCTTATTAAAGCTTTTACTGCTTTATTCTTGCTTTCTCAGTTCTAAATAGATCGAGGTCTTTTTTTAGTTGGAACTTGTTTGTAGTGGGGTCCCCTGTCAAAAACCTGGATCCTTGAGGCTCTGCTGAGTTTGAACCTTCCTATGTACACACGCAGCTGCAGCACACCAGCTATTCAGGCATTTTTTTTGTTTGGAGGCTATTTTGCCAGCAAACGCTGATGTCAGACCTCTGGGTAGTTAAAAAGCAAATTCAAGCAGCCTGTTGTGGGGAACCTGAGAAAGTGCTGTCGCCAGCCAGGTTCTCAGTGAATGCTGGCCCTTGCCCAGTGGTCAGATGGGTGATTTACTATGTGCTTTTCCCCTTTGCTATGCAGCAGGCCAGAACCGTTGCGTGGAATTTTTTAAAATTTTTTTAAAAACCTCTTTTATTGGATTTGTGAGCTTTCTTTGTGGTTTGCCAAATGACCAGCATTAAAAATGACAGTCTTTGGCTGTAGGTCTAAAGGTTGTGATAGTGAATCAGAATTCCAGCATCGGAAATTGGGCTTTGTAAGAGGCAGACATATAAATCAAGGCTGAGCTGATTAAATGTGCTCTTTTGCGAGGCTCTGTGGTGGGGCTGACGGCGTTCAGCTTCTCGGCTCAAGTTCCTGAGGGGTCAGGATGCATCGGCAGTGAAGGAGGAAAGCATGTACTTGGGAACAGTGCTAAAGTGCTATTTGTCATCTGTGGGGGTAAAGTGGTATGATGAAGACCATGGGCAATCCAGGATGGACGATACCAGTGACCCTGCTGAACCTCCTGGCCAGACGACCGCTCTCCTGGCTGAAATCAAGACCAGCAAGTCCTCAAGTCAGAGGCCTTTGCCTTCAATACTGGCTTCTTGAGGTATTTTACAGCTGTACTGCAGGTCCGAACCTGTGCTATTTCTGACACACAGCTGCGATCTCACGGTGGCACACGCGACGATGCACAGCCCGGTCGGTTCGGGTGGGCTGTGCCAGTGTCTGCAGTAGGAGAAGCCTGGTGGCCTCGCTGGCTGTAGATGTATCCGTGGTCTGGATCTGACACCGGATTTCATCCTCTGGTGTGACCTGGCGTGGCTGTGACCTGCTGTCTGGGGTGGCATCCACTCTCCTCCAGCTGCATTTCTCCCCCGGGACTGCTCTGCACTACGGGCTCTGCCTTCAGGGCTTCAGACTGCTGTCTTGCTGCAGCAGACACTTCAACTGCAGCTTGGCTAAACGCAAGATTTACTAGTACTTTTGAGACAAAATGCATATCAGTCACTCTTTTTTGTCTCCGTTTCCTCATTTCTTTTAGCAGTCGCTCTGTAGGCATCAAAAACTGCAAGTGTTCTCCATTCCAAAATACTCTTTCCAGTTGGACAATGAGAACCAAATGAATCGCTGCTTCCTCTTGTAGCTGAGAGACCACCTTAAGAGAAACATCAGGCATGTATTTATGAAAACAGAGCAGCAGCAGCAGTGAAACATGTTTAAAAATCTTTACAATAACGTGCTGTCTTGAAGACTTCCTAAAAGCTTCGCCAAGGGCAGTTCTCCCAGCCAGGGCTGTGTCCTTACGCCGGGCAGTGGTGGGGCATCTGAGAGGCATTTAGAGATGCACATCAGTCCCGGCCTCCCTGTGTGTTAAAACAATATTGTGTTAGCACATACCTACACCGGTGACTGTGCTTTTAATGAATATGCACTATGCCGAACATAAAATCTAGATAAATCCCCTAGGGGTGTTTTCTTTTTTGACTGCTCCAAAATCCTGTTCAAGCGCATTCAAGTTAGTCAGCCAACATCTGCTTGCTTTTCGTTCCTATCAGTATTCATTCAGAGGTAAACTTCTAGGGGTAACCTTTGCCAGCACTCCCCTAAATACTCAGTAATATACAGGGAGCACAGGAGAGCGCTCAGATGTTTCTAATACAATCCGACGACAGCAGAATGCAGCTGCCACCTGCAGACCGGCGTTTGCAGGGGGACCCTGACATTTGGGCCGTGCCTAAAAGGTTCTCGGTGAACCCTAAAAAATGGGTTCACTGATTATTTTTTATTATTTTAATATGTTTTTTCTCTTCATCCTTCGTCTGCAATAGCTTGATTTTGGACTTGGTGGCACCGGAGGAAGGGAAGGTCAGTAAGATAGGAGGGTGGACGTGGCTAGCGTGGGAGCTGTCGGAAGCTGCGGTGGAGCTGGGCGTGGGGGCTGATGCCTTGATGCCAGCCTCGCTCGGGAGCATCTTTCATGAGGTTCAGCACAGCAGCCATGAGAAAGCAGCCGGCTCTGTCATTATGGTCATCCTGTACTCTTCCTTCTGCACCTTTGCTCTTTCACGCATTTTTTTTGAGAATTCAGCCCAAGCTGCAGGCTTCCGTGCTTCATTAAAGCGGTTGTCCCTGTTTGCCCTGGTTAGTCACTATAAAGGAGCTGTTGCATTTGATGCTAAGCCGGTGCTAATCTACTACTTCTTTTAATAATATTAGAGTCACAACAAATACATGCTCTGCTTGTATAAATGGCCCTTCCATCCTGCTGTGCTTTTTTGAAGATTGATTTGTAGCCTTCCGTTTCCGTCCCAGCGCAGCCCCACCCCGGGATTCGAAAGGACAGGTTTTTGTTGTCATAAATTTGGCAAGTTTTAGTGTGAAGAACGAGGGGATGCAGCAGGCGAGGTGGAAGGGAACACATAGGCTCTTTTTTTAGCTGGCCCATTGTTTCCAACTAGTGTGCCCTTTCATTAGATGATGGTAGACATAATTTAAAAAAAAAAGGGGGAAAAATATCTCCAAATAGCGGAGACATCTGAGTCAAATAAAAAAAAGCATTTATTTTGCTTTGTTGGTAGATACGTTGTTGTTGTGTTTGTTTTTTTTTTTACCAGTTGGGTTACATGGTGACAAACTGAGCATACCGATTGCCGTAGCAGAAGACTGATGCTGGAGCAACGCTCGCTGTCCTGCAGATCACTCGTAAAGAAAGCAAAACACAACCAGAGCAGAGTTTCCCCTCTTGCACCCTGACATCTCTGTGTTGGGTGCCTGTTCCCCCTTCCATCCCAGGCTGAGTCTGATAGCAAAGAAGCCAGGTTATAACAATTCAAGCAGCAACAAGGCGAGCACCTCTGTTTTCAGTTGATGCCCAGTAGCCGTTGGTCTCACTTTTAATAGAGGGTGCGGTTTTGCCCTGTGTTTCAGTGGTACTTATGTTGAAATTAATTCTTATTATGTGTCCTTTGTTCTTGGTTGCCACTGTGTTTTTGTTTTTGTTTTTTTTTTTTCCACTGCAAATTAAATATAAGACGTTGTGGTGGGTTGCAATCTCAAGGGATTAATTCTGCAATTTCCAGCCTGATGTTCTTTTGTCCTGAAATGAAAATGGTCGTCTTAGGTAATGGCTATTTTTATACAACCATTTGTTCACTAAGAACTGGGTTGAGACCTCCAGTAGGGTATCGTTGACTGCTAAACAGCCATCGTGCAATTCAGAACACTTCTGGACTTGGCTACGCCGTTGTCGGAGATGGAGAAGCTGGTTAAAAAAATGATCTCGTATGGTCTTATGCTGGTGAAGGCCCCTCCCTTTCAATTCTGTCTCTTTTTTATTTGGTGTGACTCAGGAAATCTTCATTTCAGGTGACAGGTAGAAATACCAATGTACAAATAAGAAATGGCACATTCGTTGACTTTTTTTGTTGTTGCAAAAAAACCAAAAATGTAAAATATTGCTGCAGCATCTTGTGGTTAGCTGGAAGGACCACAGCGCTTGGGTGCATACAAATGTATGAGTTTTTGGAGGTGAGGACGGAAGCCGGATGGTTTCCTTCCTCCAGCGGCACATTTTTTCTAGGAGGGCACGGCATCAGGTGTTCAGACGCAGCTCTGGGAAGCGGTGCTTGGATTGCACGCGTGTAGGCTTAGGCTTGGACCGAGTGCGCTTCTGAGGTAGTGCAAACAGCCGAGATGGCGTGATCCTGCACCGCTCCTGGCTGTGGGTGGCTGGTTCCTGCCGGTCTGGAGCCTTCCTAAGTCATCACTGCCACCTAAAAAATCCCCTTGAAGAATTTGAAGATGCTTCTGCATCTTATTTTCTGTTAACCTCTTCTCTTCCCAACCAAGCGATTCTGGCCAGGCCCACCGGTGGGTCGGGAGACTCGGAGTCAAGGTGCCGGTGAGAGCTGCCGGCAGCGTGCGGGCTTCTGTTCCTGCTGGGTGAGGAGCGGATGCTGTTGTGCTTCCTAACAGAAAGTGACATTACACATTTTTAGGCATTCAAAATGCTTCCCCAGCATTTCTGTGGTTAACCCCCAAGCCGGGGGTATTGCCTTTACCTTAGAGAAAAGGAAACTGAGGCAAAGAGAGGGGGTGTCAGAGGCTCATTTAGAGTCCTGATGGTTAATTGTGCAATCAATCTGGTGGACCAAGCTCCTTCTAAATTAATCTATTAAAAAGCTAATAGTGAAAATACTGAAGCAAGCCAAAATCAAAATGCAGAGCGAAAAGTAGAGTACTGTAAGCTATCCACATGTTCTTTTACTCTGCATATGGTGGAGATGCATACAGTTATTTCTCAGGAATTATTTTATTTAGTTAATACTATTAAATAGATGCTCTTGTAACTTTTTCAAGGCCTCTTTTTTTAATAAGCCCAGCCAAACCGCTTGGACATTGCCTTAGTGCTGAATTGGCTCATGGATCACTATGCTCTGAAGTTTGTATTAATCAGCGCTCTGCAGTCAGTGTATTGTTGCTTCATTAACCTACTTGTTTTTAAGTATCTGTAAATCACAAAGAGGAGAAGTCATGCTGCTAGCTGAGAAAGCAGCCCTGTTTGTAGCATCTCTCCTCTCTGAATCACATATCTGGTTAGCACTTAGGGGTTTTGTTTGGTGGTCGGGTTTTTGTTGGTTTTTTTTTTTCGTTTTTCTTACCTGTGAAATTTGTGGTGTAGCCTAGAAGGACGTTTCAGATGTGTATATCCAAAATTGCAAGTGCTGTTGCTTTTAACATCCAAGCTCCCTTGGGGATATTTGGTTCTGGAATACATCTGTTCTCCAAGTGTTATTTCACTGCTCACAATGTCACAGCTAAGGTCTTGTTGTTCAGTAGCTAGATTTTATTTGTCAATGAGCTGTATCTTCCTGAGGAGGCAGGGAATTGCAATTAAAATGATTTATTTTATAAGTGAATCATGACAGGAGTTGTTAAAGGACACTAATAAATGTTACTAATGGATCGCTACAGAGTCTATAAGAAGGTAGGGGGTTGGCGTCAGGTTGTACAATCTAACAGTGATTACGTATTAATATTTCTCTGGCTAACAGCGACATTGTTCCGTGGTCGTGTCCTGAACTTCTGAAGAAGGCTTCAAGGGGATGGAAAGGAAGAAGAAAGGATTATTCTTGCTGGTGATACTGAGGTTCGTACATTGAGGACTGCAAATCAGTGAACTCCTTTACTGGCAGAATGGACCCGACGCTCATCGCTGTCGTCTTGGTTTTTAATGTGTCTGGCTTTTATGTGGTGGCACCCGAGCATCGATTTGGCCCATTGGTGTGGAGAGGACGTGGGGAGTCAGCTGGTGCCACTGGCGCAGACCCGTGTTGCAGGGCCAGCTTTGGAGTTAGGAGTAAGCAACTCATGAGCTGCTTTTGTTTTTCCATTATTTCTTGGAATTGCAATGTCAAGATAATAGGGAGAAGTGGATGTTTTCTGTTCTGTAGCCTCTACCAGGTATTCTGTTGGTGTTTGGCTTTTGTTGTTGTTGTCAGTGCAAGTGCCGTTGAAAAAACTATTGTTTAAACTTTGGCAACTCAGATTTAGGGCAGAAGGCACCTACGTGCAATCGAACCCAAAACATGACTCATGTTGGTAATTTGTAATTGCAGGCACTGAGTGTGCAACTTGCTTTCCTTTGAAACATGGTCTATTATGCAACATGAGCTGACAAGTACATTTTTGAACATTTTCTCTGACTAAACATAAGCATCAGTTCTGAAATTTGGAGAGCTTTCTAATTGAATGATATTCTCTAGGAGAATCAAGTACATATTAACAAAATTTTTTAAACATAACAAAGAATAATTGAACTTCAATAGTATCTGATTACATTTGGTGTGAGTTTCAAAAATCAATTTTTCTTACAGATTTAAATTGCAATTGCATGCCTATATTTGTATTTTTGTGCCTTGTGGAAAGTACCACATGCACTACTGGCACTGCAGTGCCTGCCTTCTGGATGAAGGACTTGTAAGGATCCAAAGGAAACACGGATGGTTTCAGTAAGGCACCAGCCAAGTACAGTCATCATTTTTGCTGCCGTTTGCCAGCCTATCCTACCTGTTGAGAAATGGAACATAATCTGTAAACATACACTTTGAGTTTTAAAGTAATCTTCCCCAAACTCCTAAAGCATGTTAAACTTTCTCTAGATTAATGTTTAGACCAGATTTATTAAATGAGTATGATTTCTCTAGCGTGAAATTTTAAAAATTAATTTATCAGTCTCTTGCCTCGTGCTGCTAAAAGAGACCAAAGGGAACCTGTCTCTCGTATATAGTTTTATTTTACAGAAATATTTTTCCATTTGTGTGAATAAATGCTCATCTGACATCACCACCGTTTTTAGCTGTTCTGCAACCCCGAACACAAAATATGAGCCGTCCTTTTTAGAAATAGTCCTCAAAAGGCTCTGTCCTCGTAAGTGACCGTCGTAACCCATTTGTACAGGTGGGTGAATGGGTGCACCCAAAGCTTTTAGCTTGCCCTAGTTGAGCAGAAGCTGCCGAGCCCTGGCGGTGCCGATCTCTTTTGTGGACTCGGAGAGGAGCAGAAGCGGTAGATGAGCATCCGAAGATGGACCTGGCTCCCTGGAGGTTGGTACCACTGTCCTGAGCGTAAACGCGACTGTTGCTTCTTCCCTGCCGGCGTTACCCGTGGTAGGCTACGTTAGCGCAGAGATACTAACGCGCATTACCAGACACGATGGCTTGTGTCCTCCTCCGCTTGGATGCCCTCCTTGCCCTGTTTTGCCAGGTTTTTACCTCCTCGGGTGAGATCTCGTCCCTCCTGGGAAACACAGGCACATGCATCTCCCCCACCTGTGAGCTGCAGGGAGGAGGGAGAGGTGCTTTGAGAATGTGAATTGAGGCATTTTCTCAGTTCCCGGGTGTGTTTTGTGTTTGTTTAGATGAGAATGAGGGAGAGCTTCACTGAGGCTTTTTAAAGGGCAGAGTGACCCCAATGCAGGAGTGTGTTCTGGCTTAATGGCCCCCTTTCCGAGCGCCCCGGGTCAAACCACGTGTTGCTGAGCCCCAGAGAAAGCCCTGAAGTAGTTTTGGGGTTTGTGCACTGGCAAAGTGATTGCTTCATAAAACATTCATTAACTTGTGGTTAAAGCCTCAGAGGGGTTTTAACAATTTATATGTTGCCTTTTGTTGTTGCGACTTAAAAATAAACAAGCAGCATCCCCTGCACCCCAAGCCCTATTGAATTGGGGACAAAATGCACTTAACGCCTGGGCTGTTCAGCACGGACTGCGTGCGTGGAGACGCTGTTGGCTCCTCTGCTCTGCTGCACCAGCCCTTCTGAGGCAGACCGAAAACCCTGCGCCGGGGATGCGCGTGAAGCTGCAAGGCACTGGGGCTTCTTTTGACGTGTCTGTTTTCAGAAGGCATATGCACTGATTCATCGAAAAGGTGACAGCTCATCATTAGCCGGTTTGGTCACATATGTTACGGAGGTGAATGATGTTTGATCAAGTGAAGCCCAAGGTAAGACGTGAAGAAACATGTTGTAAAGCATGCTTTGTTAATGCAAAAAACCATAGAGGTGGCTCCCTGGAATCTAATGCAAACATCTAATAGCTTCTATTTTATCCTCATCTCGTGAAATGTGCTAAGCTTAAGTGGAAGCAGCTGCCTCCTGCACAGAGAAAGGGAGGCAGAGCCCCTCTCCGTCCCCCCCCAGCCCCTGCGTTCAATTAGCTGCTGTTTTGCCTCGGAGTGCTGCATTATGACCACTCCTACTGCCAGAGACATTAGTAAATATGCAGTACAGTAATGAATTTGTAAATAGAGAGTGGGGCTAACGAGCGTCCTCAGCTCAGGAATGCAGTGGGTATATATTAAGCCAGGTGTATGGGGGGAGGAAGAAAAGAAAAAAAAAAAAAAGGCATCTCCAGGCTGGATTTTATAATTAGGGCACATGGTGTAACTCTTTTGTTTTGCAGAAGCCAGCTTTATTAATTGATGTAGAAGGTTGCTGCGTGCTATTCATTGTTTGATGAAAATGCCTGTATAAATAATTAGGCCTCTTCTGTTTGTTTTATTTTTTGCACCCAATTTACATTTTCATACAGAATAAAAATGAATTAGCAAATGCATTTATTTTCCAATTTTTTTTTAACCCGTAGCTGTTCTCCCCTGGTCACCAACCGCTGCGGTAATGACATGACCTTTGCGCTGTGCTATTTCAGAGCTCAGGAACTCCGTTCTCTTTGGAGAAGCCGTGGTCCTCCTCCCTCCTTTGTGTGTGTGCTGCGGGGGGCTGCGGGCAGGCAGGCTTGGAATCCCTCCGGAAAACAAAAATAAACGCGTCTATTCAGTCACTCCTGGAAACATCAGGTCAGCTCTGTATCTGGCAGTATGTTGCTGAAGAGAGGAGGTTTCAGGCAGACGCGAGTTTGCGCCTGTCTACTTTCAGGGCTGTTGTAAGCGGGTGAAAATGCTGCTGTTTTGTGCAGCAGCTGGAAAAACCGCTGTACGTCTGGAACTGGGGTTGTAAAGGACCCTTTTGAAAGTGCCAGGAACTGTTATTGTCGTATCAGACATTGCCTTTCCGTGTTAATCTATGAAAAACATGCCTATCTGCAGTACCTGTGGAGCAGTCTATAAGTCGGTAGGAAATCTTTATCCTAGGATGAAACTGCTTTGAGTTGCGAACCGGTACAGTTAATTTCTGTGCATCATTTGCTTTTTCCTCGAGAAAACCGTTGAGGGGCAATGCAAAATTTGTTCATGGTTATTCCCTTATTGCTCCCTGGACTGTGGTGGGCAGCTGTGGTCTCCCCCTGTCCCTCCAGAGCCAAGCAAAGTCGGAGGCTACGGCAAGGAGATGGCTCGCATGATATGCTCACATCTGCAAAAGCACTCTCCTCTTGGCAACGTTTGCAAAATGGCCCGAGAAGGGGAATGGTGATGCCTACCGACTGGTGCAGCTTAAAAATGTTCTTAGCGACCTGAGGTTTGAAAACCAGCAACCTAAACCTGGATCTTCTATATTCGCCTCTTCGTAAAGATAAAAATAAGAAGCGGAAAATTGGTGTAGATTCTTGGTTCATTAAGAGTGCCTAGCGTGGTTGTGCGTGGCCGAGGCATTGCACCCAAAATGATCTCTGCACAAAGAGCAGTTCAGGTAGAAAACGAGGAGAACTTGGTTTTTCACTCTTTTTTTCCCCCCCCTCCATCTCTCCCTGGCCCAGAGGTCGTGTGAACTGCCCCATGGTGTAGGAAGAGGGTGTCAAAGGAGCTTTTCTTTAGCAGGACGCGGAAGGTCCTCCCTCCTGGCAGGGCTCGTCCAGGAGCGCACGCTTCCTGAAGTTTTTTCAGGCGTGAATCGATCAGCGAGCACAGTTTAACAGCAGCTGCAACAACAACAACAAGAGAGAGAGCTCGCTCGGTGCGGCTGATCCCCAGGGAGAAGTGGAGAATTGTCGCTGTAGTAAAAGAGACTCGGTTAGGAGTAAGTATCTCTCCCTGCGAACCAAGGTCTGGCTAAGGTAGCGGTAGAAAGTACTACTCTTCATCTCTTAGCTCTCCAGCCAGGCTTTGGTGCATCCTGCATCGTTACCTTCTCACTTTGGTGGTAATGGTGGTGGCATCTCTGTGATTGCCCCCATACAAAGAACATAACGGAGCCAGAGCCTCCCGCCTGGAGGTCTGCGGCGCTGGCGGCACTAATATGACAGTGAGTCACTTTGCAGTCCCGTCGCTGTGATTTACACCTCCGTTTTGCGCCCTGGCTGTGCAGGGTGAGCGGGTTGATTTGTGGCCGGAGCGGACGCTAGCTCAGTACAGCGCATCCTTTGCCGACGTCTTTTTCTCACCTTTCCTTGTCCTTTTCAGTCCTTCTCCTTGTCCTCTTTGCCTCATCCACTCTTCTCTGGTTTGTTTTGTCCTCGGTGCGGTGGGACATTTTCTGATGTGAACGTGACCACGGCTGGCAGCCCTGCGACTGTGCCTGGGAGAGGTGATAACTCAGTCCTTCTGCCAGCGAGGGTGGATTTCAACTAAAAAAAGAGCTTGTTGCCTTCTAGTTGAGGTTTGCTATCCATTGATAGTTTGCTTGCTTGTGTTGTAGAATTTGTAGCATGCACAAAAAAAAAATAGCAGAAACAGAGACTTGTACAGCAGTGGTTGAGCTTTGTGCATCCCTCCCATGCCCTAGGAGATACCGTGGTATTTTCTCCCTTCCTCGTTGCTAAAAACTTGCGTTTCTTTGCTTGAATTTGCTCACTGCATACTGAGGAGTCCTTGGAGGAGTCTGTTAGTGGGGTGTTGGCCAGGCTGTGAGCTGCAGAGAGCTGAGGTGCCTGGTGAGGCTCGGAGGGATTGCTGGGCTCAGGCTGCAGCCCCAGCCTGCTGGGAGCCAGGCTTAGGAGCTGGCTTCATGTTGGTGGGAAAGACTGGCAAAGTTCAAACAATTATAACTATTATTTAATTTTAGGTGTTTTAATTTGCAATAGTATTCTAGTAAAATTATGATTTGGAATGAAGATAGTATTTTTTTCACCCAACCTAAATTTTTTTTCCCCATCCTCTGTTTACTGCTTTTGCCTTCACTGCCAAACACAGAGTAGTCAATGGGTGGAATTTTTTGCAAGAAATCCAGACTTTTCAATTTTAAAAAAAGTTGAGAACACAGCATAAAGACTATGCATGTGTCAGTGAGCAAGTTGTAATGCACACAGCCAAATCAAAATGATCCCACCCTCATTTTTTCCTATCATTTACATAAAACCAGCCGTAGGGAGTCAGCCCAGCAGACCGTCTCTAGCAAAGGCTAGCCAAAGCGCTCGGGAAGCGTGTATAATGTCATGCCCGGTGTGATCATTTCAGGGCATATCTACTGGCTGGAAGGACTGGAAGCTTGGATATCCATGTCTAACTCCTTATTCTGCTATTCTGCGCTGTTTGGTAAATCACTTAATTTCCACCTGCAAAATTGGGTTGTACTTGTCTGATTTGGGGGTTGAAGGTTTAAAGTCGTGTATAGTGTATTTTAACATCCTTCTGCTCAAATATTTCTATAAATATGGTCTACGGTTATGTAGCAGGTGCATGTCTATTGTCGTAAATACGCATGCTTTGCATAAAATTGCACATGATGATAAAGTGTTACGGTTTTACTGTGTGTGTTGCTGTTTTCAAAAACTTCCCGAATAAATAACTTTGGTGGCAAAAACTTCCTTGCTTGGGCTCTCACAGAGAGGGAGACCACCCGGAAAGTCTGAGTAAAATATCGTCGTTGCAAGCGGAATAGCAAGGAAACGTCTATCTGTTTAAAAGAAAAATTATAATATTTTTTGCGGGGGTTTTAAAAAGTCTGAAGTATAAAACTTGAAACTGTTGAAATCATATTTTCACTTAAGGATGCCTTTCATTTTACCTTGTGCTGTAAGCCATGAACAATTTGCTGTAGCATGGTGATGTAGCACCTGGTTTGAGGCCACTGGAGCACGTAGGGTAATTCCCCCTTTTTTTAGACCAAATTACACTTTTCCTGCCTCTAGATCTGAAAATACTACGATTTGCTATTGCAGAAAAATAAGACGATGGAGGCTTGCTGACATCGCCCTCAAGACAGTAACTTGCCGGCGTTGTCCGTGTGAACGACAAGCAGGGATCTGAGTTGCTGCCTAATGCTTCCACCCTCTTCGTGGCGTGTGTGGCTCCAGTTTGTGCTGCTGGGGTAGGTGCCCGCAAACAAACATTTCATGTGGTGCCCTAGGATAGCGCGAAGAATTGGGGAAGGAGTCCGGGGACCTGAGCGACGCGTTTCAGTCCTGCGTTGCTTTTAGAAGCTTCTGAGGCTGCCGCTGTACAGGGGTTTTTTTTCTCTGCTCTCTAATGCAATCCATTCACATTAGAGAGGACAAACCCCAGAGAAGTTCAAATCCAGAGCTCCACTGTACAGCTTGGAGCCATCTCTAATGTGTACAGTATATGTCTAATAGATGGCAGATCTCTGGGCTGGGCGTGTGTGATGCAGCTCAGCGGGAAACTGTAGGGGTAAAGAGTTTGAGTTGGTTGGAAAGGTGCTTGTTAATTTTATTCCTTGTCATTTCAGACACGGTTCTGTGATAGTCTTTATGATCTTTAGCCATGCATTAATCTTGGCTCTGCTGAGTTTCACACCACTGCTCTTCCACCATTATAGTGCAAGGTTTCTGTGCATTCCAATTGGAAATAAATTTCTTTATTACACATTCTTTGACCTTGGCATGTTTGTAACCCTTGCGATTGTTAGAGGGGAAAAAGGAGGACTTCTGGGAATAATTGCCTTGTTTGTTCTTTATCTCTGAAGCATTGATACCTGCAGTTCTGTGCTGAGATAATTAAATCTTAGAATCACAATCGCACTGAGAGAATCTCTCTGTTTCTGCAGGCAACATTTTATTTTTTCTGTAGGTATAAAAGTGCATTTTCCATTTGCAAACTCTCTGCAGTGACTCTTGGAAAACGGTTGTGCTGAATGTCCAGCTGGAACTGCTTTGCTTTGAGATAGGAGTTCTGTGAAATAGATGCTCAAGTCACCTTTAAAAATAATCGTACAAAAACATGTGCCCCAGAGAGTAGTCAGGAATCAGGTGGTGCTTCTTGGTATCCATAGTGAAAACAATTTTAGAAACCACTCCTCTCATAAATACTGCGTTTTTGGGATAGCTCTTCTTGTATTCTCTATTGCCAAGTGCATTGGCACGAAAGCAGCTTTCCTCAAAAATTAATCCGTGCCTGCTGTCTTTTCCCGATGGGGTGACAGGCGCTGTTGTAAGCGGAGCTGGTGAAGCTCCATGAGAAATTTAGGGGAAAAAAAATATTAAGAACTCAGAAAGAAAATGTTCAGATATTTGGAAAAAATGTGATCAAACAGAACGGTCTCTTCCCATGGCAGCTTGCATTTTATGTCGGGCGTAAGTGGCTGCGCAGCCACAGCCCAGAGCTTCGCGCTCCTGCCGCACGCCGGATCGCTCCGTCTGGAGAGCATCCTTGCACAGCTCCGCTCCGGCTTTGGGCCTCGTTCCTCTTTTGTGGCTTTGCTGGCAATCTTCTTGGGTAGGGTAGCTGGAGTCACCTTCCTCCTGTTTGTTGGGGGGCTTGCTTTTTATTTATTTATTTATTTATTTATTTAGGCCCCAGTGTAAGAGTAGGGTTTACATAGGAGCCAATACGTTTTTCTATTGTGTTTTCTCTCCTCTCTCCTTTCCCTAAGGACACAGTAGGATATTCTTTCAGTGTAATCAAAGTCATTTCAACATCTTGTTTTCTAGCACCTACGATTTGTACAGAGAAACTCGGTTCTGCTGCACAGAATATTTAGAAAAATCAAATAAAAGCAGAAAGAGTCTTGTTGGCAGCTGGGGTAGGCTTGTTGTACTTGCTGTCAGGATGTAGGCGGTGTCTGCATGGAGGCACGAGCCTGTCTGTGGGTGAGAAGCCAGTCTCAGGAGACCAGGGCTTGCTGGTGGTCTACGTGGTGTCATCCGCAGTCTGACTGTGAAAAGACCTTTCCACGGCGGGACTCGGCCGAGTGGGGCAGAGCATCATCGAGGGATGCCTGTCCGCTTTGCGGGTACCCGTGCTGAAGGTACAGCGGAGATCCCAGATCTGGTCACAGAAACCCCCTGCGAAATCCTCCCTTACATAGCCAGAGGGTCTTGTAGTATCCTGAAATAACGCTGGAAAGAAGCACGTGTATGATGTATAACGGTGAGATGCCTTTTTCAGCTCAGTAATGTCTCAGGTGTGACCTTTGTGACTGGACATCGTTCTGTGAGGTGAAGCAGACTGTCCAGAGAGGCCATGGGACCTTCTGAAGTACGGCTGGACATTGCTGCAGAGGTGCTTCTGGAGCGAGGAGATGACGTCTCGGTGGCAGGGGAAGGACTGTACTGTACCGTCAACAGCAGACGCAGCCCCAGAGCGTGCTGGGGCTCAGTTTGTGAGCTGTGCATGGGCAACCAGGGGAATAACGCTTTGGGTTCGCCTCACCCTTGAACTTCATTCTGGGTGCAACACGGGAGGAAACTAGAGCCTTTGTAGAGAGGCTAATTTGACACAGTAGCAGAAAGCATGGGGGGGCAGAATACCTTGCAGAAAAGAGAGAGAGAGAGATGTGTTTCTGTTTGCGTTCCTGGAGATTGCTAAAACCCCGTCTGATGAAGATACCTTGTTATGAATCTGGAAGTCTGAAGGTGGTGTGCTGAAGGCTCTTCCAAATTAGCTCAGCTGAAAGAACCTGCCTGGACTTTAGGGCTGGAGGAAAAGTCAGGAAGCTGCAGTGCTAATTGCATCGCTTACCTGTGTAGTGTTGGCTGCAGAGATAGATGCAGTTTAACCAAGCTCATCTAACCTGTCAAACCCCTTACGCGCAGGATGGCAACCTCTTAAGCGTGATCATCTCATGTGGCGTTACCTTCCCAGCAAAGGTAATACAGATCTATTCTCATCTCAGCATTAAGTTCACGTTAGCCGAAGGATTAATGGAGGAATATGCCCTCCAAAGGCTCCCTGGGTTTTCCTGCCGACCACAGCACTTGTTTCTTGCTGGCTCTGTCTTTACATTGGGGGATGCTTTAGTAGAATTTCAATGTTTTTAGCTGCAAATTAGCACACAGTATCATAAGATAGCTACGAAAATCCTGTTGTTTTTCATAAGGACTTTCTTCTTTGTTGTACTGTTCTCTCTCCTGCGTATACTGAGTTTCCAGGGGTATTACTCACAGGCTGCGTTATGGGGCAGCCCTCCAGACAGGCATGCTGCAGGGAGCAGCAAGGTAGGATTTTCAGTTGACCGTTCTGTATTGGATACTAAATGCTTTTCTCTGGGAAGCTTTCACAGCTTTGCATCCGTGGTGATTGACATATCTGTGTCTGCTTTATTGCAACTTCTGGGCTGCGTTTTCCAGAGGAGAACACTGTTCCCCTTAAATTTGAAGGTGTGAAACAAGCTGCTTGGCTCAGGCTCGCTGTAAATCTGGCCTCTGCAAGCAACAAACATTGACATTTTCACATTGTAAAAGCTTGCCATCCCTCCTTGTAGTGTTTTTGGGAGGCAAGAATTGATTAAAAAGTTCATGTCCTTATTGTGAGCTACCAGAGGGACTGCAGCATTCGAGCTGCTGAAGGTGGACACAGGACTATTGCAGCGGTGCGAGGCTGGGAGGAATCCTATAGATAAAAAGGCAATTCCATGGAAAAAGTGCAGAAGGACCTAAAATGTATTTGATCCTGTTCCTCTGCCTGAGTAAACAGGATATCAGGAGCTGGAGACACTCATTGCCAGATTTTCAGTCGGATGCTAGAAGGGAGCCATGATGTTTGCTGAAGGATGTTCCAACCTCCCTTTGTCATGATAATGAGGCAGTGCCTGGGCAGCACACACTGCCAGCCACTGCAGTGGTTTTCTCTTGTTCTCGTTCAGACTGTTTGGAGAAAGAGAGAGAGACAGGCCGCTGAACGTGCAGTTGACCCACTCTGAAGCACATCAATAAGCTATAAACACTGCTTTGTGTTAGATAGCCAGGAGACAGCTATTAGATGACCTGTCTTGCAGATTTTTCTTCTTTTACAGTTAACCTTTTGTTGAAGTTCCTAGGAATACAGCAAAGGGAAAGACCTTAGAGAGAAATAAAGGGGTGTTTTTTGGTGTGCGATTGGGCGTTGGGGACCACGGGCTCCACGTCTGTCTGCAGCTCGGCTCAGTCCGGGACTCCGGTTCTCAGGTTTGTAGGTTGGATGAGGAATTTGCATCTGCCATCCTTTAGGAAGGAGAAATACATCTCGTTATCACTGCTCTTGACTGCAGAAACGCACACCAAGGGCAACCTGGCAGTGCAATTTACTGATGGAAAGGTATTGCCTAGATGAGAATTGCTGCTGGAGCAATTGTAGCGGAGGATTACAGTAGGCTTTCTTGGTCTTCCTGTCAAGTTGGGTGTTTCGTTCTGTTTTGGTTTTTTCCCTGCTCGCCATTCTGAAAGACTCTTCTTTAAAGAAAATTCCGTGTTTTAGTCCTTCAGATAACAACCTGCGAGATGGGGCACAGCTACCAAGTGTCGGTGTGACTTTAACGACAGCAGTTGTTAAAAGATGCTGTGGGCTTGCATCTGGCTTAATGTAATTTTGTAATTATCTTCTTTCAATATAACGTCGACTTCAGTTAGTTGGTATACTGTGTGGTAAGTCGAAGAGGAGCAATGTGTTGGTATTGAACATTTCCTGATGCAGAGGCTTAATCTGACCCGGCAGGATCTCCTTGGGCAAAGTCTGATTGACTTGAAGACAGTGTTTGCTTCAGAAAGGTTTGTGGCACTGGCAGGGAGGTGTGAGAGCAGTTTAGGTTATTTAAAGCAGCACCAGTTGGACACGGTGATAAATGGCTGAAATGCATCAACTTTTATTACCTCTTCATGCACGTGGTCCAAGTGGTTTTTCCCCCTTTTGGCTGCCTTTGCAGCGTTCATTACCATTGGAGACCCACTGCAGTTTTGGGAGAACAAGCGAGGGCAGGATTGAGTCCTTTAGTTTTGATCTGGTTTGGGGGAGTCACGCATATATGCCTTGCCTTTTTTTTTTTTTTTTTTTTTAAATTGGTCCAGATCCTTATAAGGTACTTATGTGAAAGTCCACGAAGTGATTTTGTATCAGTATATAAAATAAGAGGAGAAGCAGATGTCAGAGATGAGAAATAGAAGTTCCCAACCCACTCCTGTTTGGTGTGCAGTTATCCAAGCTGTACATTTGTTAAGAATTTGTCCAGTCTAGTCTGGTTCTCTTGCACTGGCACGTTTACTGCATCCCTCGAGATTAACTGTGCATCCTAATAGGGCAAGAAGATTTTAATCTTAAGTTTTCTTTTTTAGTAATTTCATTCCATTTTTCCTCCTAATAGCCCCCCATGCTGGTTTTTCTGCTTGATGTTTACACCTTTCAAACACATATAGATATATATCTTGTCCTGCTAAGCGATGCTCTTGCTTAGAGCTGGACGTATTAAAATCTTTTGATCTTTCCTTAGAAAATTTTCCCTTCAAACCCTTAAACATTTTTGTTGTTTTCTTTGTACTCTGCTCAATTTGTCAATGTCTTTCTGGTAATGAGGTGTCCAGAAGTGAATACATTATTCCATTTATGGATTAATTACATCTGTAGAGAGAGGAGACTGTAGCATCCTGCTATGTGATACACGTCTCTGTGTTTTCTGTCTCTGAAACTAAACTGTCTTTTTAACTGCCGCATCCTTCTGCCATTTCATCTCGAGCCGCCTGCCCTCTGCCTTCCCAGGTCCCCGTTTGGATGCATGCATTCCCAACGTCTCCTTCTCAGAGCATGGCTGTGTTTTGGGTGATACGTCTCTTCAGTATCAGTTTTATTTTTTCCAAACAGAAGAATTTTCATAGGATTTTTCCCACCTTCTTTCAGATCTGGCGGGTTTGGGAGGGCCTCTTGAAGCGGATGGGGAGAATTCTTTGAATGATGTTGACAAGGCGGTCCTGAGAGAAGATAGGCACCTTTCTTAAATTGAGATGTCCCAATCAATCAAAGCAATACTTCCTTTGCATGTATTTATTTTTCCTGTCAAGTCCTGCAATGCATTTCAGTGCATAGTAGGTGAAATCTAATAAACCGTATTCTTTCCTCTTCCAGATTGTTAACAAAGCTGTTCAGATTAAATGTAACACAGATCCATGTGATACCTTGGCAGTTTCCTCCAACTCCTTTGTTTTGTGAGTCTGTAATCAGCTTTTAGATGTATAAATACACTGAGGTTCGAATCGATGTGAATCTGTTTGGGGTCTAATTTGTGTCTCGTGGAGTGGAGTGCACGGGCAGGGTCTCGTGGCTGTTGGTAAGCTTTGGGCCTGGCCTTGGGGGGAAAAAAGTGTTTTCAGCTGGTCTTGAGTCTTGCAGGTGCTAAATCCTAATCCCTTCTAAAGTAGGGAGGATTGAGGCTGCTCGGATTTTTGCAGGACTATTGCTTTTAATTTCTGGACTGACTCTCGAAAACGCTACCCTAATCCACGTGGCATTTCCTTTCTTCTTTTCATTAAATAAATAATTTGCGCTAACAGACCAACTGTGCATAACAAGAGGGCTTCTCTGCAAATCTGTACTTCTTGCAGCTTGCTGAGCTGCTATCTGCAGCAGATACTTTTTTCTTAATGTTTTTTCCGTTCTTTTGCTAGGAATAGAAGTTAATTGCATCCATCCGTTTAAGTAATTTCCAGAATTAGGTATTAGGCTTATGTTTTGAAGGAATTTGCTAAATTTCCCTTTTAAAAAACAATTCTTCACAAATAACAACACTTGATTTCTTTGGTTAATTGCACAGATTGAGTGATTTGGCACATGTCTGCATTTTCCAGATACTCCCTTTTTCTCTCCTTCGGTGGTAGCTATTTTTATAAACTCGCCATCACTCTCTGATAGTGCAGGCATCTTTTCTTAATTTACTTTTGAAGACAAATTTAATAAAGGAATTCCCCTTCTTAGCCATGTTTGAATCATTCTTTTTATCTTTTATTAATTCCCCTACTTCTTCTTAACCAGGTTTTCATTTCTATATTTATAAATAAGTCCTCCCTCATTCCTTAATCCTTTTGTCTAGCATTAACTCACACTGTATTTTATTGTTAACATTTAATTGACTCTGTAGGAATTAAATGTCCATGTGGTACTTGCTTGTTTGTTCTCATCCTCGTTCACGGTAATATTCTTCTTAGTACTCCAGCTCTTATGAAGACATATTGAATGCTTAAATGCTTAGGGTTTGGGGGGAGGGTGCTCTGCTCGTAGGGTTTTGGGTTGGTTTTTTTTTTGTTGTCGTTCTGGTTTTGTTTTAGCAACATTATGTTAACTGTGGTATTCTTCCGAAGTTGCCAACTGGCACGTTTTCAGCACAGGTGGAATTTATGGAGTCTGTTGCGTTGGCTTTCCGGACGCTGGAGATGCCTGATCTGGAAAGCTACTGGGAAAGTCTTCCAGCAGCAGAGCTGAAGTTTCCTCTATGACTTTACAGAGGGAGCAAATAGCCTGATTTACCTGAATTGACATAGTTTGTGGCCACTGGTCCCAAATTTTAGTAAGCCCGTGATGAAAAGATAAGATCCAATTGAAGTCTCTAACAGCTGTAATGCAAAATTATATCCTAGGTAAATCCAGGCTAACTTGGAACCGTCCTTAGTCACTTAAACTCCTCTATAATGGAGTGGTCTGGGAATTTTATTTTACTTCTCATTATTTTTCAATCCAGCTTTGGATTTGCAGCAAAAGGCTACAGCCTCTTTCAGTTGATTTCTCAGTGCTGATAACTCAACACAATAATTTAGTCAACCTGATCTTCCCTGTTGAATTTCAGCTTATTGGCATTATAATTAATTTTGACATGTAACACCACCCCTCCAACTTTCACTCCCGAATCTATTAATGTGTAATGATGAAAAGTATGCTCTATGCATAATATTGTTTGGGAGTTATAGATCTTACATCCTTGTTGTCTGAGAGTAAAAGAGTGCAAATGCATTAACTCCTGCTAGCTGTAGCTTGCTGATGACTGAAAATGATGTGAAGTTTCTTCGTTTGTGGTGACAACTTCTCTTAGTCTAAACCAGGAAGTTAGCGATGTATTTTATTAAAACTTGAGCTCAAGTATTTCAGTGTGGTGTCTTTTCACTGTACTTTCTGATGTGCTAATTATAAAATACTGGACTGCATTACATCACATCCAGCCTCACTGCTTCATAGTATTTATAGGACTGCAGCTTCTTTCGCTCGGTTTTCATCAACTTAGAAAATTTGATGAAGGCTGTCGGCAGCAAAAAACTCCACCAAAACCCCTGAAAAAAACCCCTGCATGCATTTTTTACAAAGGCCATTAGCTATTACATCACTGGCATGTAGTTAGATTTCATTTTCCTTCTGTACTTAGTAAAACTCCAGAATGAATGCCCATGAGGAATTAAGCCATAAAGACTCGGCGGAGGAAGTGCGTTAAAAGCAGTTAGCAGAAATTTAACAAAGTAGATGAAAATCAAATCTCGGCGCTCTCAGAATTTCCGACCCGGCGCTCTGCGGTCCCGGCGGTGGTGTTTCCAGGAGGAGAGCGTGGTGCTGGGGAAGGGAGCTGCGCTGCGATGGCACGCAGGGCTTTATCCTGGCTCCGGCGTGTTGGGAGCGGGCAAGTCCTGCAGCCCTGGGAGCCGGCAGAAATTCGGGGAAATGCCTGTTTTCACAGCCAAGAGTCGTCTTGTTGGTTTTGGTTTTTTTATGTTACCGTCATGACAGTGTGTTTGATGGAGGTGCCAATTCCTGACTGTCTTTGGTTTTGGGGTTTGGGGGTTTTTTTGTTTCCCCTCCCCCCTCGCCTTTTTTTTTTTTTTTTTATTAAAGGCAAAGGAAAATGGGCAGATTGTCCTGCTTGGGGAGCAAAACCAAACAGCTGGTGTGGTTTTAGATCAAAGGGGGAGAAAGCAGGAGTGAATGAGTGCTTGGAGAGAGAGACAGAGCGCAGACATTTAGGGGGAAACCCATTTCACTTTATTCTGCAAACAAAATGGAAGCGTTAGCAAAAGCGGAGTGTCTGATCCACTGAGGACTGGGGTGATGGGCTTAATGCTTTTCAAAATAACCATTTAGAGTGTGCCCGCTTCCTCGTGTGCAAGCGAAATATTGCTCCAGCTTCAACAGTCTCTGAAAGACGGTGAGGTAGAGGAGACTCTTGTTATTTCTGTAACAGCAATATAATATAACCCATCTATTGTTATCAGCAGATACTGAACTGAAACGCTCGTTGAAAGGAAACTGAGAATGAAAAGGGCCGAGATGCAGCAAAACGCTTTGGCTCGGGGAAGTTTGGTGTGCCAGTGCCTGACCAGCCCCGGGGAGGAGGACGGGAGCTGCAGATGGGTGCTGCGCATCCTCTGCAAACCCGGAGGAGCCCTGGGGAAGGGACGGCCGAGAAGGAAAACCTGCCAGCTGAGCAGGGACGCGCTTGGAGTGGGTCATCTCCCACCCCCTGCCGTGGGCTGCAGAAGGCATGGGGTCTGGGGGCTGCAGGAGACGGTGGGATTCAGGTCACTGGTGATTAGGGGACTCGGCTGAGACGGGGAGAGCCGAGTGGGGCTCTGCTGGTGAGATTGTTCCTGAGCTAGGGTTGCATCCCCACTCCAGTGGGTCCACTCGGCGTTAGTGATGGGCTGAGTCCTGTCAATTTGTGACAGCTCTGAGGAAGGTTGAGAGCCTTGGATGGTTGTAGAGCTCCTGCTCCCCAGATATCAGCGGGGAGCTGGGCACCAGGCTGCCCTGGACATGCACAGCGGTGTGGCACTAAGGTCATTTTGAGAAACAACTGGTAGGAGGAGGAGGGAATTGTGGAGGCAAGGGGATGGTTTTGCACAGCCTTGGAGCTTGAAGAGTCGTGGTTGATGCTCGTCCTTCTTTGCTGTGACGGCACACGGGGTGGGTGCCGCTTCATGGTGTACTGTGCTGGGAACCTGGTCCAGCTGCAGGATACCCCAGGAGGACAGGAGGAGTTGCCGTGAGCTGGCACTGCTGCCAAAAATGTGTTTGAACTGTGCGGCAAGGCTGGCAGGTCTGGCCAAATCAGGGAGGGCTTCCAGGTGGGGTGAAGGAACGGGTTTTCCCCAGCGCTCAAACAAATGCAAAACCTGGGAAGCAAATTAACATTTGAAGCAGGTCAGCCATTGTACACTGGCCCTTGGCAGATGCTCAGAAGAGGAAGGTTTGGTAGCATGGCCTTGTTCACAAAGCACCACCGTGTTTCCTCCGAGCCTTAGCGACTGGGATCAGCTGAGGCATGGAAACGTCTCCAGGTCCCGCTCCTGTTGCTCCTGTTGCTCAAAACGACCGGCCCACTGTGTCCTCTGCCAGCGGGGAGGAACCACCGCACCTCCCGCACAGCCTCGGGTTTAAACATTGATGGGGATGCAACTGCTTCTCGTCCCGATTTCTGCCACGAACCATCAGAACTCCCTTCCTTCCTCCCCTGGTTTTCCTTGATGGCCAGTGAGGACCGAAGCAGGGAAGCGAATTCTTCACTGTATCTATAGCTGGGCGCAAAATCTGGGTACAATATGCAAGGAAGTTGTTGAGTCTGCTATCAGGCAACTCAGTGGTTGTTTTTTGTGTTCTGCTAACCTGAAAGGATGGTCATCTTAAATGGCTTTCTTGCCCCAGAGCTCTTTATCATATTATTAATTACTTTTAAAGCTTGATTCCTTACATGGATAGACATTAAAGAGCTACCAGCATTAAATAACAAACTCCTCTGTCTTCCTCCTCGCATCCAGCCTGGCTAGTGAAGCAGCTCAGCAGTTTATTCCTGTTTTATTTGAGAACACATGGGCAGAAAGGGAAGGTAAATGTTGCCCGGGATCTCAGTTTATGCAGCGTAATGGTGCTGGAGTTGCAAAGAAACTGGCCCACACGTGTGCCAGTTCTCCTTGCTCTCCCTACAAACTTTGGAGCCGAAAAATCACGTCCAAAATGATTCAAAATTTTCTTTGCAGCCGAGACATGATTTTCAGAGCCGCACCTCCTGGCAGACGTCAGGGTTCTCTGCCTGGCTCTGAGCTGCTGCTGTTGTGCAGCCTTTCTCCAAAACCTCCTGATTTATGCATATTGTGAGTTTAATGTAAAGGTGTCAGGTATCTCTGAAGAGAAATTAAAAGAATGTCAAAGGTAAAACTAAACAAAAGGGCAGACACAAAAAGGCTGTAAATGAAGTGGAAATTGCAGGCAAATAGACAATAGAAGAAAGTTTAAGTAGCAATTTGTTCTCCTTTGCACGAGGAAATGCACTTCATTTAAAAAAACATTCTTTCAGGAAGCTGCACTTCTAAACACAGAACTAAATATACCCTGGAAAAACCGAAACTGGTTATTGTGCAGCCCCTCCGAACGTGCGCACAGGAAACCAAAAGTGAATACTGATTGACAGAGTTAATATGTTCTTAATAGATGTTTTATTTAAATATTCATTTTTCTCATTTGCATAACTCTCTTGCTTCGGGCCATCTCTCAGTACAGTACCTTTTTCCTCACTCCTCATCCGTGACCAGTGCTGGGCCAGGATCTCAGGCGTGTCCCGAGTCTGTGGCAACCAGTGGCTCCCAGAAGGGACCCTTCCTGCAAGCGTGGAAGCTGGAAAAGCCGTTGAGTTCTCAGTGGAAGATCATTTTCTCCTTGAAACAATAGCACACTGGTTTTCTTACAACTTCATTTGAGAGAAAAGCAACGGGACTAAAGACTCGCGAGGTGAGAGCTGCTGCTGTATGTTGAAGGTTCTTGATAATGATAGAGAGAGTGAGAGACAGATGCAGGCTGAGGCAGCATTTCCAAAACATTTGTCACAGATTTTCAGGAAAAAAAGGAGGAGGAGGAGAGACTTTTTTTGCTGGCTGTACCAGTGTGATCATGCAAGTTCTCTTCCAGTTGTTAAATTCTGGAATTGGGCTGGAAACCCTAGCTGGAGCCAAGGCAGGTCGTCTCTGTCCCCTGGTGGCATGCCTACCATCTACAACTGGATGCTCACAGCATCGTGAGTTAACTCGGCACCAACAGAAATCCACCTAAATCAGTAATCATCCGAGTGTGGCTAAGGTGGTTGCTTTTCATCTAAAAAATTGCTGGATTAGATGAAATGCCCATCAAAACTGCAGCTGTGGGAGATTTGGAGGGTGTTACTAATTAAGGGATGCTTATATTTGGTTCACATGCGGGTGGGAGAAGAAGGAACAGTTTCTTCCTTCCTTTTTCCCCTTCTTAATCCCTAGCTGAGCCACACCAGGACAGGTCCCATCCTCCTGGGGACGGGCACGGTGGCCCGTGCCTGCTCACGGGCAGAGCTGGCAAAGCTGCCGTGCTTGGGAGACCTGCCCCTGCGGAGCCCGGCCGTCTCCTTCCCCGGGGTGCCCGAGCCAGCAGAGCCACCATGGTGCTGGGATGCGCTGCTTTGGCCAGCCGAGGAGAAGGGAGGATTCTTCCGTGTGGCTTAGGAGGATGCAAAGCCGGCAGTGCCTGGCACCTACCTCTGCAGCACGCTGCAGTGGAAGCTTCGAGTGAATGCCAAAACATAAGAGTACGTGTTGATGAGTGAAGAACTTCACCTGCTTTGTTTCAGGTGTTTCGGAGTCTTCGTCTCGGATCTGGGCTTGGCCAGGGCCTTTCCAGTTTTTGCATCCCGGGGACATGGTGTGGATCTGATGTTGCCTTCCTACCTATGCCTGTGTGCGCCGTTCTCTGTATGAATTTCTTTAATCTCACTCTTCCCAATGGGAAGTTTGCGACTACTTGCTCTTCATTGCTCCCAGCTCTAAAAAATTCACTGGGATAACGTCTGTGACATGGGGGCTCCCTCCCCACCTCCCATTTCCGTGGCTCCAAACCTCCCTAAATGTGTCCCTGGGACAAGTCCTCATCTTTCCGCGGGGATTTTGTAGAATAGATTTTGTAGAGCTGGGGAATGCTGATAGACGCAAAACATTTCCGTGAAGCAGCACAGAGATCTTCTTGATTTAGGTGAGAAATAAGTAGCATAAACAAGGCTAACTTCTGCATTAAAAAGCAAGCCAGGGAAAAGGCCGCTGTCCTCCCTCTCAAAGAAGACAAAATTTAAAAAACCCCCCAAACTCCACCTCATCTGTGCAAATACATGAGCTTGAATATCCACGATTTCTCACGTGCCTGCGTAGAGCTTCAGGTGTTCTTTAAAGCTCAGATTGCTTTTTCATATGCGAATTAGTGATACAGTTTCTGTACTGCTTGTGAGAAATGATGCAAAATTTGTTTAAAAGACCTAATGAGTCCTGGGTTGTCTGCATCACATAACATCTCCGTGCTGCGTGGTATGCATCAGGCCCTGTTAAGTATGTCTGCGTTTTTCTTCAAAAGATGCTGTAACCATCAACGATACTTACTATAAATTATTCTGAACGTGCGGATTTTTTGCTTTACAGCTATATCTGCATATCCAGGTTATTAAAGGGAATGTGTTTTCCTTGAAGGAGATAGTTTGTATGTTGGAATTCTTAGGAAATCTGCAGAGCCCATTTGTTTTATCTCATTTTATCTTATTTTACCCATTTGTGGTTTGTTGTATTGTTTTTTTTTTTTTTTTTTTTTTTTTAAACAACATTTAATGCTAAAGCTATTTATAGAACTGCAATAAAGCAAAGCTGAATCCTGAATGATGATAAATACTTTGAGGAGAAAGGATCTCATGTTGGTTTTGCCATAAACAGCCCTTCTACACCGAGCAGGTCAGCTGGACGGTGCTACCTGAGAAGCCATGGCTAACCCAGACGGTGCCTTTTCTTCTCCAGATGAAAATCCCATCTTGTTATTGATGTGAAGATAAAGAGCAGATGCATACAGTAAAATACAGCTTATTAAACTGGTTTTGATTGGTTAATTACTTTCTCCGCATTCATAGAGGATCAGGGCTGCAACTGTCGTTTTCAGAATACAGCAGTTTCTTTTCTGCTGCTGTAGAAGTGACTCAGTACAGTTCCTGCTTTGATTTACAAAATTGGATTTTAATCTCTTTGAAACCATTATGCTAAATCAATTTTTAACATAGCAGAGCATGGAGGTACAAAGCCCCTCTTGTTCTCTAGTTGCTAACGCTTTGGATGAGTGAGCACCATATAAACAAGACTTAAACGGCATCTACGTGGAAGAGCTTTGCCAGTATGGAAATACAGTTTTGCTCTATTACAACAATTAGCTCCTGTGGTGCGGACAAAGAAAATATAGGTAAAGCTGCGTTTGCTACTGCTGCTGAGAAAGCCATCCTTTGGTAACGCAGCAAGCGCGCGGGAGAGGCGCAGCTCGACGCGATGACTGTACCTGCGTTAGCGGCTCCTGCTGCAGCGGCAGCTGGGCGGGATGCGAGAGGACTCCATCGCGGTATTTGGTTTTTTGGGTTCCCCCCGCCCTCCTCAGCCGAGCTCCAGAGCTGTCAAGGCATCAGGTGAATCACCCCTCTGATGTTTTGGATTTCTGGCAACAGTAGCAATCGGGCACTCATCCAAATCCAGCAAGAGCACCGATAGTAATGAATGGGAAGCTCATATGATTTCATATGGAAAGCAGGGCAGGAAGAGTTTTAAGATGACTCTGTATGCACGCGTGCCTGCATTTGTCCTTTATCCTCCTCTTCGTTTCCGAAATCCACGCTATCCCGCTATCTAGCTTGTAAATCAGTCTTACTGCAGGCTGGGGAGGGGACAAAACGCTTATGAAATACTCGATGTAGATCTGAGCCGCAGTTTTTCAGACTGCTCAAAACCTCTGAAAATTCAAGTTTTTTTAGATCCATCCTTCTTGCCTAGTGCCTGTTTTGAGATGCCAGTTGCACATCTTGTTTGTAATCCTCGCCCAGTAGCTTCTGCCCCAAACTCTCCAGGGAAGAAAATCTGGAATAGATCCTTTATAGGCTTTATGACTTTAATTAAAAACTTGGAGCATGAGACCTTTCAGAAAACTTCACTGACACTTCTTAACAGCCGTGTTGCTGAGCCTGACCCCATCATTGTTTTTCTTCTTTTCTGGAACTAACCTGGAAGATTCTGGTCTGTTTAACTCACTTCTCAAGTGAAAAAGGGCATGGGGCATATTATACTTGGCCAAATTCACTTTTGTAAAACCCGAAAATAAGCATAAAAGTTAATTGCAAAATAACTTGAGTTATGTGGGAAGATGAAGAGAAAATACATTTCTTCCTTCCTTAAAATCTCTCTTTAAGGAAAAAAAAAGTCTATTGCAAGATCAACGTCAAGGCCAGGTTGGATGGGGCTTTGAGCAACCTGATCTACCCATGGCAGGGGGGTTGGACTAGGTGATCTTTAAGGTCCCTTCCAGCCCAAACCATTCAGTGATTCTATGAAGATTTGGGCAATTAGCTACATAACAAGTCTCATTGCCTAAAAGCTGAGGATGTTAGTGAAACAATGATCCAGAAATGAAGTAGTCGTGTTATCTGTATGCGATGGGTTAAATCCATGGAAAGCCTACATTAGCTCTCAGTTTTTACAATGTCAGTGCGCCGTGCCTCTTGAGTTACGGCATGACAGTCTGTGTTGGCTAAAAGCAGAGAGCATGAGCAAGTAAAGCATCCCTTTGCACCTTCTTTTCTCTGCCTTGCCACTGCAATTAAAAGGGACATTGCGTTAATTTTTCTGCTTGTTAACCCAGGCAGCACCATCATCTTGGGGGTGCTTGTGGTGCGTTCAGGGTAGATGAGAAGAAACAGCATGGTTCGAGAGGCTGGGGAAAGGACAGCGAAGGCTAATGTCAGATATTGGCATTCAAAACAAGACTAAAGACTTTATTTTTCTCATGGCGAGGCTGCCAATCTAGGTTTATGGTGTAGTACAAAGAGTGTAAAACAGGTACAAGAGTATGAAACGGAGAATATAGTCTCGACTCACGGAAACATAGCGCTTATATTTATTGTCCCATAATGTCATTAAACTATCAAGTAGTTCCTGCAGAAGATGGTCTCTTCCATAATGTTGAGCATCCTCTGTCATGGATTTAGACCAGCTGGAGAAGACTCTCCTGCCTTTGGGTCTCCATGGGACAAGACCCCAGGGGTCAGAACTGTGCTCCATTAGGACCAGGCTGATGACAGGAGAGCTGGCTTGGACCACCCATGTGTGGTTCAGTGCTGGTGATCCCAAAATACACGGCTTGCCTCCTGAAACCCTGCTGGAATGCTTTTCCTTTGGCTCAGCCTTAAACTAGGTCCTGCTGACTCTTCCGTATTTGGCTAAGGACGTGTTTGTGTATCTGCGTGTGGCAGTGCAGATGTAGCGCGATGTACTGAGCAGCGTGGGGATGTTATCCTGGGAGAGGTGCTCGGAGCAGGGTGGTCTCCAGGTCCAGCAGCCACAGCAGCCAGGGCACCTGGAGGAAAATAGCAGAGGAGTAAATTTAAGAGAGCAAGTCATCAGAAGAGCGGTCAGGACTGGGGCAAAGAGTCTGGGAAGGGCTTTTGCCTTAACAAGTGAAATTTGGGTCCAGTCAAACCAAGCTGTGGTAGTGCTGATGGCAAGAGGAGAGTGACGGCAGGTCTGTTTGATTGTCCTATCCGTGGTATCGCACCGGTGTTGCGCGTTTCTTGTTTAGTCTTTATTTCTGATCGTTGGGTGGTTCCTGCCTCTGCATACTCGCTTCCTTTTGAATAGCACCATAATTGAGGTCCTAGAGGCTTTTGCTTTGTTGAAAAACTTGGTTCTGGTCCCCATTTTAGGCCAAAACGGCAGCTTCCACTCCCTTCTAAACAGCATTAGTTCTAACTTGAGGGTGAGCACATGAATTTGCTAATAATCTGTGATTATTCCATGCTAAACTTGCAGTTGTAGAGGATGGCTCCCATTGACATTCAGCAGATGAGTTATTAATTATTTTCCTTTATGTCGTCTGCCCTTCAGGCCAGATTTCTCCATACCTTTTGGTCTACGTTTGTTAGCTATAGTGTTCGACACTGATTAGTTCTTTATGCTCTCCTTTCCTGGTGGAAGTAATATTGTTAAGCATCCCCCCAAAATGTCACTTTCTTTCACTTGGGTAACGGTTTTACCAGATAAATCACCACCGCCTTGTTGTTTTGCAGGCTGTGGGATGTGCGATGCCCTTTTGAGTAGGTAGCTCAGCTCCGGCGCCGGAGCAGCCTGAGCTAAATCACAGGGAAAGGCATGGCAGAGGGCTAGCACAAAAGCTCAGGGTGACAGGCAGACAGGCGAGAATCACTGTAACCTTGCAGTATTGCCGGTGCTGGAATATAAAAAAATATTTCAAAATGCTGCACTGAACTACTTTGTTATGAGCCAGGATCCCAAAATAACCACCTTTCAGTTGGTAAAATAAATTATAAAAGTCTGTCAGATCCAAATGTAATGGTTGGGCAAATTAATCCATTGTTGTATTGTTATAGTGCTCTAATCATATTTTTATATATCCCAGGAGTTGGAACTAAGAAGCATTTTGCTGTCATTGCAAACACAATAATAAGAATAGTCTTAACAAAGTGACGTGCACTAAGTTGACTTTCTGCAATACATTTCAGCGGAAATTACAGATGCTTTTTACATTTCATTATCATTAAGGTACAAATAACTTTCTTGTATTGAAAACCAGGCCTACTTTATCTGGTTTAATAATTATATTGAGGCTCATTATGGACACCTTGTTTGTAATTCTCACTTTTCTTATTGAATTCTAAATGTGTTATTACAAAAGTATGTACTTTAACAGATGGAGTATATTATGGCAATGTTTAGTTCCAGTTGAGCTTTTCTAAAGAACACGCTGAATGATCTCAGGCTAAATAGAACCAAGTCAACATCTAGCTCGATTTTTTTACTACCAGCATTTTTCCGGCTGCTTGGAGGGGAGTAGAAACCAAGAAATGCCGCTGAATTGAGCAGGGCAGCTGGAAGAGGTGGGATGATGAAGACCTTGTGATGGGGAAGAGGTGTGGAAGCTGCATCGCAGGCAGGGGAGACTTTTCCAAGAAAATATCTTCGTTGATGTCAAGGTTGTCTCATTTGCCAGTGGGATATTGCTTTAATGGTGTTCTTTTTTCCTCTCCAGTTTACATAATGAGATCAAGCTAATTAAACCATGTCTAGCTCTGGGAAAAGATCAAAATATGAGCTCTTTTTATTTCTTTTTATTAAAACCTTCACCCTGTAATGGAAGATTATAGGAAGTACTTTGTAACCAGTGCATCTTGCTCATCCCTGAAAAAAATACAGCTCCTCTTTTTTACTGATACCTCCTTGGTTTTAGTTGTTTTTTTCTTCTAGTTGATCATGTTGCAGGAACTTGTAGAAGGTGCATGCTTGACATGGTTGGGTAGATTAGGTAGAGGAGTAGTAATAAGTCGATGCAGTGAGGTGTTTTATGCAAAAGCCAGTGACAATAAAACCTACTGAGAAGTGTCTTTTTCTGTGAAGTTCTGGAGTAGTTGCTTAGACCAGTTTATACAACACATTTCTTCTTACATATAATGTAGAGACTCAGGGGTCTCCTTGGACCTCAGAACATTTTTTTACAGCATCCCCAAATCTGAAGATATTTTTTTCCATCCAATTTTGCTTTTCTCAAAAACAAAAACAACAAAAAAAAAGAGGGGGATGAAAATATAGCGATTTTTATTGCAGGTTAAATGCAAATAAGGACTCATTACGCTACAAGTTGTAACTGCAGTTCCAGATGTTGTAATGTATTGTCACCAGGTGACCTTCACAGACCTGTGGTTTCTGTCTTGTAGAGCCACTGTGATTCAGCATTGGCAATCCAGCCGCTGGCGTTGGCCAGGCAGCTTTTCCCCGCTCTAAGGTCACAGGTCCGAGTCCTCCCCTGGTGTGAATACCTGCGAGCGTGCATCGGTGGCATCGTCGTCGTCTTGCACGGTTAACAGAGCTCGCGTTTCGGCTGGGCCGTGCAAGCTCCTACCCAGCGCTCACCCCATGAAGCCATTGACTGCAGCGATCGCAAGACTAGATTATGAGAGGCTTTACAGGCTGATATTAAGGCAAGCAGCTATTGCCAATATTAATATATTACTGTATTAGATCATGCTAATTATATTTTAAGCTGAAATGATTTCAGGAGGATTGAGAGGCAGTGAGGGCTCTCCCATGCCTTCTCCCCCTTGCAGAGGAGGCAAGGTTCAAGTATTATTTTCTCTTCCATAGGGGAGGAACAGCTGCGTCAGGGCTGGGAAGTAAGTTTATACTGATTGAGTTGAATTGCAGAGTGCCTTTTAGGTTGCATTCAAATCACGGCAATTTCGCTTCCCTCTGTGACAGAGCAAGGAGCTCTCCACTTTGATCGTTGATGTAGACTTGGAGAGAAGAGGGGAAAAAAAAAAAGAAGGAAAGCCTTTGTTTCAGGCATGTCGTGTTTTCCCCACCTGACAGCGTGTCAGTGGTAGCTGTGTGCTGCCAGCGTTACACACCCTGTGCAGAACCCCCCGCGGAGCCTGGGGGGGATCGGGGCGTGCAGAGGGACCGGGTTGTGTCTCTCGTACGATCTTCCCGGCACCGAGCGCTGTGTCGGTAACTGTGCCGTCTCCTGATGAATAAATTGGCTCCGTGTGGAAGCAGAGCTTGATCCGAAGCTAGCAGGGTTCAGCACCGAGCCTCTCTTCGCCTCAATGGGTTGTAGATGAGGCCCCGTAAAGAAACTGTTTTGTGGGTTGGTTTTTTTTTTTTCTGTGTAAGATCTTAAAATATATTAAGGTTAATGAAATCAGTGAAATTGGGAAGCGCTGCCTGTGACGGACAGATGGCCAAAAGCACTTGGAAGTACAAGTGGTTTTGCACCAGAAGGAGTGCCGGGATCTGGCTGATGGCTGGTGCGTGCCGTGGGCACGGGCCGCTGATGCAGGAGGAGGGAGCGCCCTGAGCTCCCGCCCTGCTGGGGCGATGCCGCTTTGCTCCACCTCAAGGTTCCCTTCCTGCTCTCGCCCCATTGTAATAAATTCGATCCCTTCCTTGGAGACAGCATTTGAGCTCCCAAGTAAAATTTCTTCTTTTAAATAAGACAGTCCTTGTCATAATTAAACATATATGCGTGCTTTCGTTTCCTGTACAACTTCAGCAGCTAACTGAACGCACTTAATAATGTTTTTCGCTGCATTTCAGTGGTATGAATGTACATGAAAATTACAGCAAAGGCATCATTTTTTTAACAGCTGTGTTTAGTTGAATAACAGATTTAGAAAGTGCAGACTTTAATTAATCTGTGTTTTCTGCTGGGATTTCAGCACCATCTGATTTACTTTTCATGGCTGAAAAGTGTAATTGTAGTTTTTCCCTTTAGCTGCAAGTTTATCCTCCCAAGAAATTGATTTGGTTCTTCTTTTTCTTCGAGCAAACTCAATATCAAACTAATGGTACCTGGTATGCAATACAGATAATGCACTCGCTCAGGCTGCTGTGGGGCGGGGGTGGAGAACAAAAATCTGTCAGACGGCACGGTTTGCTCGGAAACACTGCGTTTCCTCCTCCCTGCCTTGCTGTACGTCGCAGCAAGGCAGGCTGCATCAGCCACGTAGCCCCGAAGGCAGGGTTGGAAGGGCTGCGGTTGCAGCGAGCGGTCCCAATCCTGTTCTGTACTCCAGGGCGGGGGGGCGGTTAGTTGACTGGAAGGTAAGGACGGGTGTTACTGGAGAAACCTCCGAGCAAGGCAGCTTTTCCCTACGATTAATGTAATTTTTTTAGTTGGAATTATGGTAAGAAGACTCTTCCTCTCTGTGCTTGCTCTTCATTGTAAATACATGTTTGTGCGAGACCGTTCCTGTAACTCCTCAGAGGTTGCTCAAAAAAACTCTCTGCAGAAGGTGCTGGTGGGTGCCTGGGGTTTACGGATGCCTGGGGTTTACGTACAGCAGTGGCGAAAGCGAAGTCATGGGTTGGGGAACCACGATGATAAATTGCATTTATCACGCGCTGTTGATCACTCATTACTCCATCTCTGTCGGGATGAATGTGAGTGTTGCAAACATGCAGAGAGCTTCAACGGCTCTTATTTGGGAATTTTCTTTAAAAATCAGCCTGCCGTGGAAGTGTATCCTTGTCCCACCCCTACTTTTGCCCTGGGACGAGGTTCCCTAAGCTGAGGATGAAGACTTGTGCCTGGAGCCCAGCACGGGGTGGTCAGAGTGGCTCAGTCAAGTTGCTCCTCTCAGCGTCTGCCGGCTCCGGAGAGCTTGCAGTGCAACGGCTTATCGTGCAAACCCGCGTGTGAACCAGCCCTTTCGCTGGCAGCTTTCTCGTGCGAGAAGAAGAGCTGCTTAGACCCTGCGTTAACAGCGGTGTGCTTCCAGGAGTGCTTCTTCTGAGCTGGGATGGGGGAAAGGAAGTTTTTTACAAAATAAGGGCATTACTTGCGTTCTTTGAGGAAGTCTTTGTAATTTTAGTTACTGTCAGATGTACTTTTCCCCCATTTTTACTTTATTAGGTTGGCACGGGTTTTGATGTCTTAAGGGCTTTGTGTGCAAAGCCCACAACGTCTGAAGAGAAGCAGTACATTTAGATTCAGAGTGTAATCTTAGGATGGCTGCTAATCTGAATAAGATAAAAAAAAAAAATCTTGATGGGTTTTAAAACTTATTTTAATTAAGGTTTTTCCTTTCATCTCGCCAAAGCCCTGAATTAGCTCCTTCATTCTCCCACAAATACGAATAGTCCCCGCTGTGTTTAGGCACTCTCGCATGCACGGAGCTTCAGCAGAAGGGCCAAACCCAGATTCAGAAACACATGTGCCCGAAACGCTGGGGGAATTAAAGCAGGGTTTGTGCAAAATAAAAAAAGGCCAAACTAACCAGCTGCCTGTACGGTAGGCTGGGAATGCCGAAATTCCCCAGCAGACTCTTGTGCTCTTCAGCTTTCTCTGTTGAAGAGTGTGGGACCGGCGTCGCCGCTGTTACCTGTGGAGGTGCGGATTTGACCCTGCAGTTTGCTGCTCTGCGGTGGCTTGTCCCTACACTTGTGCCTTTTTTCGCCCTTGGGTGGTTTTGCTCCGCTGGTTTTGCTCCATGCGCTGTGCCCCCGGAGGGGTCTGGGAGCCGATGCTTGGCTGGAGCTGGCCAGGGCAGGGACCTGGACCCGGGTCTCCCTGGCTGGGAGATGATGCTGTGAGCTGCTCTGGGTGTCTTGGGTTTACAAGGCAACTGCTGGTGGGATTTCTGCTAAAGCTGACATATTCCCGCACAACATTTTGGCCTCGATGAATTAGTGTTTTTCAACACGAGTTTTTTCAACAGGAATTTTTCTAATAGCTCCCGTCTGAAGCCCTCATGCGCTCTTTGCCGTGTGTGGTTTTTTTGCTCAGGCACCATTCAGTAAACACTGGTGAGGACCCCGTGCTGGAAAGGCGCTTGGGACTGCGGGTCCTGTCCACCCCAGGGCAATCCGTGGTGCAGCCATGCCTGCAGGCACGGGCTAGACGTTCCCTTCCCGCGGGCGCACGAGCTCCGAGAGACCATTTGGAGAGGCTGTTCGGTGGGGTGACCCGCTCGCTGCAAAGTTTGGCCTAGGCACGGTGCCAGCCAGAAGCAAGGCTGAGAAATAATCAGAAATCAAAGGAGCCACCTGCACGCCACGGGGAGCTGCTCACCGGGTGGTAAGCGAGCTTTGCCAGCGCTCATCGCCAAGCCTTGTTCTGCAGCCCCGCTTCCCTGCGCGCCGGGGGAGGCGGCGTGGGAGGGGGTTGCTCCCTCCCTGGCCTCGCTGTGCCCTCCTTAGAGATTTTTAGAAGGACGCGAGGCGCGATCGTGGCCAGACGGGTGTGCCAGGATGCTGCTTCGTCTGGGGGAGAACCAGGGGGGACATGTTGGGAGTGATGGGGCTGGGCTGGAGCATCTTTGGGGCTGCTGATACTGTGGCAAAGGAGAGGGGACAGCCTTGCCCAGCCGAGGCTGTCACCGTGTGAAATTCCCTCTCTGAGCGGGGAGCGCTCCTTTGGCTGCGCGATCCCGTGGGCTGCATTGCCGACAAATAGCCGGGGAGGAAAATTAGGTCTTTTTAAGAGCATTTTTATCCTCTGCTGGTTGGTAAGAATGGACCCGGCGAGCGGGAGGGAGGGAGGCAGAGGGGTGGCGTGATATGCAGATGCCTGTGTCACATGCACACGCACCGGCTGCGCTCCTCGATGTGTTTTCACCCAGCTCAGAGGCTGGCAGCTCGCGATTCTTACTTCAGAGGGCAGATAGTATTTATTTTGGAGAGGGAGAGCGAACGTGAGATGTGCGTGCGCTCGTGTGCATGCGCTAAGTTGCTTGTTTTTTATGTCTAAGGAAGACATATTAAGTCGCAGCCCCGCTCCAGCCCCTAGCTGCCCCATGCCTGTAACCCCCGGAAGGATCTAGCCCAACATATCCAATTTTTGGTCCCATCAGCCTTGATAGGATCTCTTTTAAACAGCTGGCAAGGGACATTCACTCACCTGCCATTCTTCCGAGGGTTTAATAGGGAATTCAGAGGAGTCCCTGCCCTCTCCCCGATGTGCGGCTGGAAGGGAAGGGGAAGCCGGTCCCCAAAGCACGAGCAAAGCACTGGGAAAGGAAACTTGTGCTTGCAAAGCCGGGCCAAAAATGGAGGGTTTTTATAGCATACAAATGTTACCTATAGCTATTTATACACCCTCCTCAAAGGCTATTTATACCCTCTCTCTGTTCTTGTGCTGCTGGCTGGAGAATGCTCTTACGTTAGATGTTTTCAGCAGCGTGGGGATGTTCTCCAGCCGTTGCCCCAGTGCAGGACCGTACGTTTCCAACGCTGTTCGTGAAAGAAGAGGGCGATTCGTGGACTGTGACCTCTGTGTTGCTTTTCATTTATTGTAGTGTAAAACGAGAAGCTGCCATTGGAACATGTTATTTTTCACGCTCACGTAAACAGCGGAGACCTCAGTTGTGAGTGAAGGGGTGAGGCTGAAGCACCGGAGCTCTCCTCTAATTGGGATAGTTAATGCAGTTTGTCACTTCGGTGCCTGATGAGCAGCGCAATGGTACCTTTGTCTCTTGTTAGAAGAGATGATGGTGTTTGCAGGGTGGATTTCATTTGCTGCTATCAGAGAAATGAGGTTGTGTTTAGCGGCTGTTGTTAACCCCAGGAAGCATCCCTGCCCGTGGTGGTGATTACACCCGGGCGCTGCCTGGGACGTAGCTGCTGACCGGCACGCTGCCGCCGTGCTCCATCTTTGTAACGTGACAACGAGAGGGCTCTTCTTCCCTGCGACTGAACTGGAGGTGATGTTGTTTCATTTCCATCTATCCTGCTTCCGTCGTACCAGTGTCATGACTCTGAAAGCCAGGTTTGCATCTCGCGTGCCAGTCGTTGCAATGAAAGGAAGAAGGGGATGAATATTTTTATGCCCGATAATAATAGCGTTAATACGAACCATCAGTTCATATAGCTGAAGGAGGTACCTCGTTGCATCAAGGGTCAGGAGTGAGTTTTTTCCCCGTTTCCTGCGTTGCGCAGTGGATCAGGAGCGGCGTAAGGTCAGTTTATTGTTTCCAGGAGCACTGGACCCAGCCACCCTGCTGGAGGTCGCATGCTTGGCTTGCTGCATCATTGATCCAGCCTGCTACAGCAAATTCCTTATTCCTCTTAAATGTGGACTTGCACTTACAAAGCAAACAATCTTTTAACATTTCTGAGGCTGAAAGCGGCAAAACTAGTGGCTTTTGTCATCAGGGATGCTGTCTGTTGATTGCTCTGGGAATAATGCGTGAATCCAAGGGAATGTGCTGTCCGACAAAGAGGGTTTGAGAGTGATTTTTTTTTTTTTTCAAATAAAGGGAAAAAGGGCAGGGATTGCAGCTTCCTGTGCACTGGATGAATCAGGGCTGGCTCCTCTGCGGTCGCTGCAGTTACATGGCACTCCTGTGACTGGGTTTGGAAGCTGAATGTGGGTTTCCCTGATTCACGCTGTAAAGTTTCCAGTTCGGTCCATACTGGCTGGCATCAGTGTGCTGAGTTTGTCAGCTACCTCTTATATGGTGGTTTTGCAGTCGTGGATATTTGCTTATGACAGATAAACAAAAATAACTGCATTGTCTTTCAAAAAAACATCGTGTCCCATTAAAATATCAGCATCGCGTACGAGATTGGTTTTGTTTTTAGAAATGCTGAAGTAATGGCTTTTTGTGCGAGGCTTTTCCCCGGAGGAGTCTCTGGGAGCGCAGAGCGTGTTCTAGCTCGGTCTCTTGCGTTTGCTTTTTGTCTTCCTGCAGTCGTGGTCTCTTCTTTTACTACCCTTTATTTAAAAGGTGTTTTAGCGATCCTCTGTTAGTACAACTCATGCTGCAGGTCTGCAGTGCAAAGGGAGAGATGCGGCGTTTGGGTGGCTCCGGAGCGTTTTCAAGGCTGACGTGGTGGCGTGGATGGGACAGCTTTGATGCCGCTTGTCGAATAGCATGAAATTGGGCAATAACACTTGCTCCGGGGTAGCGCTTGGACTTGTCCACCTCCTGCGGTTCAGCTGCTGAAAACTGAAATAACAACGCTACGCTATCACGATTTAGACTGAGAGTTTTTTCCTATCCAGAGCTGAACTTCCAAAGTTGCCTGCAAGTTTTCTGTGCCTCGGGCTCTTGCTGCCCGTGCCCGCAGAGGCAGAGCCATGGGATGCTGCCCATGGGGGAGATTCAGGCTCACGTGCAACGTTTGTAAATCCTCCGCTTTTCTGTTTCCCTGACTATCGTAGTTGTCCCCTTTGCAACGACTACAATGAGAAGACGACTTTCTTATCATCATTTTTTGCAGAAAGGGCCTTCCGACTCCTCCTGTACCCGCGAATGGATTTCTCAACCTCCAGCCATCCGAGGTGTAAATGAGATAGGAGAGGGGGCTTTGCATGAATCCTATCTGCCTGCCGGCAGCCCACTGTCTGCCTGCTTAGTTTTGCATTTTTCTTCCGTAGCGTGGATTATTTTTTTTGTAAATGCCCACCAAATCTGTTGCTAATTATTGCCGCTGCCGAGCCGGTGCTGTTGTTGGCGTTGGGAGGTGCAGCACGAGGGGCAGGGACCCCCAAATTCCGAACAATCATGATTTACTGTGCAGCTTGGGCAAAGTGCATTTGTTGCCTTGGAAACAAATAGCAGCAGTGAACAACTAAATGAAATTTATGGAATCAACTTCAATAAATCTTGATGATAAATGTGCAAAAACATACACAATTTGATGAAGATCTACAGTATGCAGATGTGAAGGATGATAGTAAGTTATATAACTGCTTCGGCTACGATTTTGGACTGCCACAGTCATGTTCCTATAATACGGGCTTTTTTGTTGTTTCTGAGGAAGCTGTCTGTTTCTTTTCATAGATATGGCATTTAATTTTAATTTCCAGGGTATCTTTTAGTTTAATTGGCATGCTGGATGATTACAGTGTGTTGTTTTGTCTTTTGCAAATCCTGATTCATATCTAACTCAGGATAAAAATAAAATTGAGAACTGTGGCAATCTAAGGGAGCAAGAAGTGCCATGTCGCACGCCTCCAAGAAGGGTGCAAAATTTCACAAATTAATTAAAGCATTTATGTAGGACATCTCCCTAATTCCTTGTATGAGCCTTTGTGTTTTACAGGACGGGGACCGGTTAGTGATTTTGTAGTTACAGTATAGCTCTGCGGCAGATCTTTTTCTCGTGTGGAAAGGTCTCTATATTTACCTGTGCATAGGGACAGGGTGGTTTTTTTGTATCACAACAAGTGATATTTTTAAAAATTGATGTTTTCTGTTTCTGGTTTGACCTGTGGATCGATAAGGGTTTGGGAATATCAGTGGACTTGTCTGGAGACTCTGTTGTAAACCTTTAACACAGCCCTTAATACAATTTGATGTTTTCCATTAGTTCCCTTACCTCTTCTCGTTACAGGGTCTTATTTTCACGATTTTCTGCCAGGTCAGGAAGCACAGGGAACCTTTGTTTCTTCCTTTCACGGGGCGCTGGGCCCTAACTTCACGCTTCAGCTGCAGTCGAGCGGGCGGCAGCCGGCGGGGGCTGCACGGGGCAGCGTCGCTCCCTGCCCGCCTGCGGCTTCTGCTGCGGCCGCCCCATCGGTGAGCTTGGGGGGTCCTGCGGCCGGGACCCAAACCCAAGCCCGATCTGATGGGCAGGGGTATGGCCGTTGTCATCTTTAGGAAAATGCCTCCCTATATCTTAGGCCGATTTCTCTGCAGAGGCATCTTTTCCCCACTGTGCCTAATTGGTGCTTTGGTTTGGATGAATATTGGAGGTCTACCAGATGGACTGGTTGTATCTTAACCTTGGCTCTGCCTTTTCCTTCTCTTCTAACCCTTTCATCTTCTTGGCTTACTCCTGCAATAAGAGGCTGTTCCTGAGAATAAAGACCCCGTGTCAGTGCCGTCCTTGGACTATCAGCAAGTAAATAAAGCAAGTTCTAACATGGGATCCTGCTCCTCCCTCGGCGCATGGTTTGCTGCCATTATTTCAGAGGCACTGGTTTTTCTTTGTTACTTGGATCTACTGAGAGCCAAGCCCTTAAGTTGCTAAGTATCTTCCAGCCCGCAAAGTCAGCACTTCACCATGTCAGCCATAATATTTTGTATGGATTTAGAAAATCCCTACGCGTGTTAAGTATCTAGCCTGCAAATCATCTGAGGTCTGCACCGGTACCGGCGTTTGCAAAGCGGCTCCGCAGAACCCAGCGCTTGCACGGAGATCATTTGCGATGCATTTTAATTTTATTTTATGCTAGGCGTACTCGTAACCTTGGCTGGGATCAAAATTTGAGTTTCCCTTAGATCAAGGTGTGGAAGGCTGTAAACCTGAAGGGCTTCCTCCAGAAACCCCGTGCACGTGTGATGGTTTCAAAGCTGCGCTCTGATGTTTACAGAGCACTGTAGCTCTTCCCATTAACATACAACTGTATAAGACAGGTTGAACTCTATTAGAAGCTAAATTTAGTGACTAGCTAACTTCTTTTTGATATGTTTTTATAATTTCATTGTATTATGACACTTGGTTTTAAATTTGCATGAGTAAATGAGCCTCTCACTAAGGCAGGTAAAAAGATTTTTCACTTATCTACCATGAAATAAGACATTAAAAAAATACTGGGAGTAGAAAGCAATGTATCCTTGACGTATTTAGTTTACATTTTTTTCAACTGTGCTGACTGAACATTTCTAACTATTAATGATACAATAAAGCTGTTTGTACCGCTTTAACAGGCTAAATAATTTCACATTATGAAGACATTTTGTAATTAATTTAGTATTTTGTGGGAGAACCGTATTTTTTGAAAATGGAAATGTACATTTAATTACATTCACAATCTGAATTGTAAGATGCAGCGAGTGAAAACTGGCCTTTTACGGTTCACCTCAACATAGTAAAGTCCATGGGTGGGATTAACACCAGAGAACAACCTTAACTGGGATTTCCACAACTTGTTTAATAAGCTTCCTGCAGGATTGCTCAGAAATACCCTTTGGGTAATGAAGCTCCTGCCGTTGGTTGAAGATCAGACCGCACGCCTTCATCCCTGCCGTCACAGGGAGTTCCACCAGCTTCTGGTTCCCTAACCTGGATTTATGGTCTTTTTAAAAAATATATCTGAACTTTTATTCAGGATAACCTTGGCAAGACCTGAGCAACTTTGAGATCTGCACTTTAAAGGTGTTTTTTCCCCTCTTCTTTCCTATCCGAGAAGAGGAGAGAGACCACCCAAGCTCCCGCTGCCGGTGGGATTTGGAGGGAGGCCGGGATGGCGGTGGGGCAAGAGCATCCTTTTGTTTCGGCCGGGCGATGAGCAGCAAGGAGATGGCACCGATGCTCGTTCGGTTCTCACCTGGCCTCTGGTGACGAGCTCATGCGGAGGTGAAAGTCCCTCTGTTAATACCCGGCTTTTTGGCTCTCCCCATCTCTCTTGACGTCACCATTTTTAATCTGTTTGTGTTATTGATTTTTTTTTTCCCATTAATAGTGACAGATGCTTTTAATTAAAAAGAAAAGACAAAACAAAATCCCGAGTAAAACAAAAAGAGAATATTCTAATTTGGCTTGACATTATGAGGCAGAATGGCTCCTGGCATGCAAGGTATGGAAAAGGTCATCTTCCACGGCTACAGCCTTTTGCAACGGTGGAATTAAGTTCAAACTCGGGCTGGTTTTGAAGTCTTAAGTCTCTCCGGGGATTCCTTTCATAACATCTTCGAACTGGATAACACTACAGTAAATGAAATACACTGCACTGGATTAAAGGGTTATTTCCCCTGTGTGTCAAGCTGACACAGAATACCAAACCTCAGGTTGCCTGCAAGTTGTCTCTATCTGCTGATACCCTTTCTGCTTTACATAACAGCTCTCGGAGTTTTTGCAGGGAAGTTTTGTGATTATTTATTCGGCTTCGCCGCTTGGTGAACATGGAACAATTTTATGCAGCAAGGAACCAAAATAAAGCAACTAAATGGGAAGAAATTTAATGGGCTTAAAAACGTGAAGGAAGTGATGCAGGAAGGAGAGGAGCTGCTTCTTCAGGTCTATTATGCTGCTCTATAATTTATACCAAAATACAAAATATAGATCTCTCTGCATTGCCACTCATATGTTTAGCAGCACAGAGCTTGCAATGACAACAGGGTGTGATATATGCTACTGTGCTCTTATCTGACTGTACCAACAGTTAAAATTTGTTAAGGATCATTTGCAATGTGTTTTGTTGTAGAACAAATGTTCATTTAGACTTTGAACTTGGTGTGTGCTGTAGCTTGTGCAGATTGCGTTTAGCACCGGGTAACCAAACCACTGCCATCTGCACAGTGCCAGGGACCACTGTGGCTGAGCTCCAGAGCACGTCCCTCCATCTCCGCACCGGGGAAAGGATGAGTGGCTTTAAATACTGGAGCGTCGGCTCCTCCAGCTCCGTCGTGACGTGCCGCAACCGGCCGCCCCATGCCTGGGGTGAGGCGGCAGGGTGGTGGGTCGGTCCTGGGGAAGGGGCCGTCGCCGAGCTCAGGATGGCAAACTGCAGCGGGCGGGCATTGAACCCACGCTGAAACTGCAGAAATTGTCTTGGTTCTTCCTCCCCCATCAAAACACTGCTTAAAGACCACTCTGAAATTATGGGCAGCCTGTAAAACGCTAACCGTGCAATAACTTTTCTGACAACGAAAAAGAAGAAAACTATTTCTTCTCCCTCCTTGCTTCCTCCCATTTTATTTTGTCCGAGGCGGCCCAAGGCTGGCTGGGTCACATGGAAAACTGGAGTTGTCTTGTAAAGTATATATATAAGATAAAATGCGTCCTCTGTATTCTTGATACATTTGGGTTTGGTAAAAATAGGGCACTGTGCTCCGTCTGTCGGCGTCTACCTCTGGTTTCTGTTCTTTGTATTGAATCTCTCTTCTGCCCCTCTGGCTCGGCATCCTCTTGCACAATGGTTTTCTCTGGATGTACTTGTGGATACCACTGGGAAAACCACCACCAACTGCTGCTCCTTTCAACCAAGCCCCCAAACCCTCTCCTGGCAGCTTACGGGATCGGTGAAGGCTGCTGCCCGTGCTGCCTGCTCCTCACCAGGATGGGAAAGGCTGTCTTTCCTCTCCCCAGTCATGCTCGTGCTCCGCTGGATTAATTAGAAGTTGCAAACATGGTTTGTCTCCATTAGCTTTCGGGATCAGGTGCAGTCTGGCCGGGACCTGCATGCTGACTTTGGGCTCCGTGGAAGTTGTTCCAGCAGGAGTTGTGTGCGCTGGCAGGGGTTTCTGCTGGCGTGCTCCTCGAGGAGGTGTCTCTACAGGCATCGGGTTCCTCTGTTTCCAAGTGTTATTCACATATAAACACCCACACACATTAAAAACATGTGGGAAATGATAGTTTCGGGTTTCTGCTGTCCATGAGTAATTCAAATCAACGGCATTTTTAGATTTGCCTCTTACTGAACAATCTGGGAGGAGAGGCAAGGGCAGGGAATTTGCATGTGCTGCTTTTCTGGGTTGGTTGGAGGTATCTGCACGCTCCCGTGCTGCAGCCTTTAAGACGGTCTGTGTCTTTCCAGGAGGTCTGAAATCTCTCTGGAAAAGCTGGGACATATTGAAAATACGCTCAGAGCTTTAGCACTTCCTCCGGATTATTTCTTCAAGTATTTAAAAATATATTTTATAACACTAAAATAAATGTTAATGAGTCTGCATTGCTTACGGCTAACAATAGTATTTCTATTTAAATACGGCAGCCTAGCAGGGTGTTCAGCGGTGGAGGAGCTGGATGAGGAGACCTGGCTTTTTGTTTCTGACTTGGTCCTTGATGTCTTGAGCAGCTTTATTCTCTTGTGCTTTACTTTCCCTGTTCTGCTAAATAGCAATGAATAGCTTCCTTCCTTTGTTAAAGCGCCTAGGATTTATCAAAGGCCACTGGGCAAGCGTTAAATACGGAGCTGGTTATAAGAAGTCTGTCTTAGTCTTATGTTTATACCTCTTCAATGTTAGCAGGTATTTTTATATACTACTTGCGGTGACCTTTGTGCTTTTCCAACCAAACAAGGACAGTCCTTGACTCGGGTTGGTTTTTTGTTCCACTAGCAGGCGTGGCATCTTCTAACTAATTTTGTAACTATGCTTTTTTGGGGGTGCTTTTGGTGTTTGGGCTGGGGCTGACGGTGCTGGAGATGCCAGTTGCATACAGAAGATGGGAGAGTCGTCATGAGAAAAATAACAATGGGGAAGTCAGTTCCTCCTGCGTTGGTTCTTTTTTTCCGTTACTTAGAATGAAATCATATTTTAAGGATCTCAACCTGCCGTGTTAAATGGACAGTGATTTGGGGAGGCAAGCGGAGGGGAGGTAGCCCAAGGTGCTTCACCTGATGAGTCGGCAGCCTTAAAGAGCCTGCACGGGAGCGGGGCACGGAGTCGGCGGGGGGAGAGGTGTAGGAGTAAATGGGATGGCAGGAATTCAACCTTGGCATTGTGTCAATGGCACCGAGCCCTTCTCCGAGCAGCTGCGTACCCCGTGACTGCGGGAAGCCAAATGGTTTGTTTGTGTGTTTACATGGATATGTGGGTCTGTGTAGGGGAAAACCACTTAGCAGAAATTCTGCTATTAAAGCAGATGGTGGGAGATTAATCTGGGTTTTAGGGGGGTACTTGCTGGTTCGGTGACCAAATTATTAATTCCTTCCTGTGCTAGGAGTCCTTGCGTCGTTACAGGGTGTGGGTGAATTGTGTTTCCCGAAACTCTCGGCTCCTTCCTTGCTTTCTCAAAAGCAGTTGAGCTGATGTAGTATTTTGGGAAGCAAAAGAGTGTTTGTCAGGTTTTGTTGCTGCGGTTTTGCTACCTGTGCTCCTTCCACGCTGTCCTCTGCTCAAGCCCGTTCCAGGTGCTCCCATGTAGTCTCGACCCGTTTCATTTTCGCAGGCAGCCGGGTTTGGGCAGCTGCCTGGTGGCCTGCCTGCCCTCCTGCAAACCACTGGAAGCCCCTTCGCTGCTGTTCAAATGCTGGTTGTTATGCTAGATTTTTTTCTTTCCTTCCATTTTAGAAATTGCTCTTTTTTCTCCCCCCTGCCGTATCGCTGAGAGCTGCATTCTCCTTGACAGTTGTGATATTTGTATGTGTGCATAAAAACAGTAGGAAGCATTTATGTAGGTGTCACTAATTTAATTTAATTTAATCTGATATGTATGTATAGAGAGGAGTGTTCTGCACTAAAGTGCTTCTCTTTATTTTACAGTCTCCATCGTCATCAAATACAACTCCTTTCATTCTCCTCTTCCATTCACCTACCCAAAGACCAAATCTGGAAATAGTAACCAAAAGAGAAGCCCACGTCTTACACAAAGCAGGGAAAGGTTGAAATAATTTAAGGGTAAGTAATTTTTTTCGCCCTTATTCTAACTTGAAGCTTTGTGTGTAAAGCTACAATAGTAAGTGCAAGGCTGTATAAAGAAGCTGTTAAGCATATACACAGCTGCTTTATGTGCAAAGTGGAAAAAAATGACTGAAATGCTGATTTGGTGATGAAAGGAAGGTATAGCAGCACCTGTGGCAGGTGAGAAAGTGCCCAGAAGGGCAGCGTGCTGGGAGTTTTGAATGTTGGTTACTACTTCTTCTCGCCCTGGTTCGATCTGCGCTCGTGCCTGGGTGGAAGCGGTGGTTCTGCACCGGTGCGTGGTCATGGGCTTTGCATGGGTTTGGCTGGTCTGAAAGAGCTTTCCAGGTGAGAAGGAGCTGGGAGTTCGGCATCTCCTGCTACTGAAGAGCTCTTTTGTCCTTTCCTTCTCTTTTTTCCACTTAAAGTGTTACTCAGCTATGGTAGTGAGCTATGGCTGATCTGTTTGCATGGTGCAGGATGTTTTGGCTTGCTGTTGCTTTCTGCAATCCCCTTGGTTTTGTGGGCTCCGCGAGCTTTTCCTGGAGAGCAACCTGCCGGTGCCTGCGCCAGGATTTTCCGAAGGAGAGCATTGATGGGGGCTGGAGGAGGGACAAACCCGAACGGCAGAGCGAGGAGGGCCTCTCGGTGGAAATGTTTGCCTTAAGGCTTTTCTTTTGCTGCGAGGGTGGCGAATAAGATAGGAGGAGATATAAAATCAGCTTTTGTGAAATTCAGAACCCTGGCTGAAGCGTTAGTAATCTCCAAATGTTAGGGAATGCGTTTTCCTACCCTAGTCCCAGATCTGTGCCTGCATATATTGCATTTCCACACATGTTCTTTCGTAATGGACAGGGTATGCATTCACTTACATTCGAGAACTTAGCTTTAAACATCTGGGTTTTCTGGTTTATTGCTGCTTTTTTTTTTCTACTCCTGCAATGTTTGTTCATGCAAAATTCATATCTGGGAAGGGCATCTTAAATCCCTGCTTCTGAGTCAAAAAGGGAAAGTATGGAAGCGAAAAGAGAGATTGTATCATTTAAGAAATATGATTCATGAATTAATCCTCGTCTGCTACACCATCTGTGGCATGTGTTTCAATACAAAAATCCTGTTTTTATATCTCTTTAAAAAGCTTTCTTCTTGCTGGCTGCCTGAGTTTTCTGCAACGCTAATGGGGAATTAGCTTCTTTTTGGGGAGAGAGTGGTGATTTTTATTCGCAGCCTGGTCAGGGGGCCCCAACCTGTGTCCAAGCCGTAGGTCGTCGAGGGGGACGCAGAGTCCCGGTTTTTTTGGGGGGGTGCCAGCTCTCTGTGTAATGCCGTGAGGCTGATTTGCAGGCAAAGCCTGTACGCGACTGGTTTTTGCACTGGAAGCGTGGCTGGGTCTCCTGCTGCCGTGGCGGGGATGGTGCGAGGGATGGGCAGCCATGGGCAGGAGTTGCAGGCAGCTGTCTAGATCGTTTTGCACAGGAGTGGAAAACAAGTGGTTGTTTCTAGAAGTGGACCGTCAGGGTATTTTGTACTTGGTGCTCCGGAAAATAAAGGATCAAAGCAGTCCCCATCCTCTGGTTCCTAGTAATGTTTTTATGATCTTTTTGTAGATACGGATACAGAGAAAAGGGGGTTGCCCGTCATGACCCCAAAGAGGACCTGCTGCGCTTTGTGCCTTCATGAGAAATGGGGAATGAAGGGGCACTGGTGTTTTTTGGGGGTAACTGGAAAAGGGTCTTCTTTTTCTAATTCGATTCCTTGAATTGTTCTCCAGCTTTTTACAGGGAACATCTTTCCATTTTAAATATATTTCTAAGGTTTCTATTCCTTAAGCAGTACACCTGGTTTGCCGCTGGAGTCAGACCTGAGATGTGTCAACCTTTTTCCTCCTTCATAGACAGGGTCCCCAAGCAGGACAGCGTTTCAGCACATGCATCCGTCATTGATCCCTTTCCTGGACTGATCCCTTTTCTGGACCAGGGCATCTTGCTGCCTAGGATTGCCCCGTCAGTTTTCTCCTCTGCTTCACATGGGACGCTGGTAAAAGCTTGAGTGTTTTTCTCTTTGTTCTGGAGGAGAATCCCAAGGTGCTGGAGATGGTGGATGGCCGTTGCCCTTATGCAGCTCGTGGTGGCCTCAGCCCGTGGCACGGTGATGCACCCGCGTAGCCGCAGCCTCTTCTCTGCCAATGTCACTAATGTACTGTAAGTACAGCTCCGGTGAGCTCCCAGGCACTGATAACGCTGATAGATGGAGGTTATCCAGGAACTCAGTACCGATGGTGAAATATTGCGGGTTTATTGCCTTTCCATTCATTTTGTTTTCACGCCTTTCTGCCTTCCTGACTCATTGCTGTTCGGCCTCTGCTTGCAATTTCTATTTGCTGTGGTTACACCCACTGGACAAGAGGAGAGCGTTGCAAAGAACTGATGCTTGCAACTGCTTTTGGAGCCTTTTTTTTTTTAATTGAGCATCTAAAGCCAGGACGGGTGACAGAAAGGAAAACGTTAGCGATGCCTTTTCTTAGAAGCAGGAATAAAGTATTAAAATGAAGGAGGAGCAGAAGAAATGCCTCTTGCATTGTGTGTGGCAGGCTGGCGCGAGGAGTTGGGCTGAAAAGGCTTGCTGCCATCCCCGTGTCCAACGTGGGCCCTGTCCCCAAAAGCCACCCAGCTGAGGCTGGCTGCCAAGACAGGGTCGATGGTGGGAGATGCTCTGCCCCCGTACCCTGGTGCCAAGCCCATTTAGGCTCTTGCGTGGTCCCTAAGAGATGTTTTCCTTTTCCCCTCCGCTATCACAAATCCCCTTCTGCCCGCTTCTTGGGGAACCCTTGGACGTGCGGGAGCTTTACGATGTGAAAAGCAAACTTCACAAGCACCGAGTACCCCAACGCTACCGTAAATAGCTGCGTGTTAAAGGAAAATAATGGTTCAGCAAGTGTTTAACCCAAACTGGAATTAGGCTGAATTACATGCTTCTGCATGGAAAATACTCGTGGGAATGCAGGCCAGAATCGGCACCCAGCTTTCTGTCCATCGGACACATGCGGACAGACAGACACACCTTGTCTTTCACAGCTTTTGCTAGTAACTCTGACTAGCTTCTTGTGTGCCTTTACAATATTTTGCAATTTTGCATATTCCTTAGTTGCTTCAGTCATTTTTTTAATCTGAGTTTCTAAGCTTGTTTGCCATTCTTTGCCCGCTCCCTGCTATAGTCTGGGAAGCAGAGGTTGTTTCCTGGGGTCTGTTGTGCAAACCTCCACCGCTGTCGGGTGTGTGCTCGCTCCCTCCTGCGCTGGCTGACGCTGGCCGCTGCACAGGCAATCACACTGCCACGGTCTCCGTAAAAGGAGGGTTACGGACTTTGTACCTTGAGAAAGTCCCGTGCTTACTTACGTGGCCAGCGGTAGCATTTTGCAAAAAACTTTCAGACCCCACAGAAGCTCTGCTGGTAAAAAACCCCAAGAAAACCAACAAGCGGTAAAGCGAACAAATTCTACCAGAAATGGGAAAAGAGAAGCAGTCCAAGCGTTTGGATAAGCATATTCCATTAGCCATGGTTTCTACTTTTTATTTTAAGCTCTGATTAAAATTCAGCAGCTTTTATTTAAAGAAAAAAAAAGAAATGTAGATGCTCAGCCTAGACCCTTATTTCCACCGCAGTGTGAGTTTGTAAACGGGGGGTTTCGGTGGACCCCCCCCGGCTTCTCTTCCCTCCCTCTGCAAGGGCCCCCCCGATGAGCGAGGGTCCCCGCTCGCCAGCGGCTGCGGCAGGGAGGGTGACGATGCTCGGCGGCGGAGGACACGTGACGGCAGCTGGTTTCTTGCGGGAAGCTAATGAAGAGATGAGAAGCATCGATTCACCATCTATTTGTTAGGACCCCAGTGAAACAGCTGTTTGTTTCTCATAAACAATTATGCCAAGACGGAAATTGGCTTGTGTCTGTACGTACTTTTTGGATGGGGAAAATTAAGCAGTAATAGCTGGAAAAATAATATGGGCTATGAGATAATAGATGCCTAAGGGATAAAATTAAACAGTACTTTACAACGAAGGAAGAGGTTTTGGCAATAAATAGTTTGCGTTTGACTTCTTTTTGTTTGCCAGAGGGCTGGTGGTGTTTTGGAGAGGTTGTCCTGGGATGTATTTTCTAAACAGACATAGGAATATTGTGAAGGTCTTTTATTTTTTTGTAATTCCTCCAGAGAAGGATGGTGCCAAGGCCAGGGGGCAGCTCACGCCGCCGGCACTGCCGGCGTGTTGGCTGTGATGGGGACGCAGGCACCGGGGCTTGCTTTGAGAAGCGCTGCCAGTGCAGGAGGATGTTTAAAAGGAAACAGCAAGGTTTACCAAACAAAGCGGGAGCAGGAGTTGTTTTCAATGCCACAGGGAGCCCAAAAAGCTCGGGAACGGGAGATGGCACGTTTGGCACGCCGACAGGGTCCGAGCAGGGTTTATTCACGATCTGCCTGTGTGCTGGTGTTGCCGCTTGGCTGGCTTTGGTCTGCTGCAGAAGCCCCTTTCCAGTAACACAGTGGGATGTATTTTTGTTCTGCCGTCCCTCCACTACGTGCTTTTCCGTAACAGCTCTGTGAGCACCTTGCTGAGGGGGGAGTTGGGAAATGCCGTTTTTTCCATTTCAGGCGGCTCTTCCCACCATCTCCTTCGACTTGGGCGTAGGGGAGATGCAGAGTCAGGCCAGCTGAACACCTTGGTTGCCTCCTGGTGCTGACGGCAAATGTCCCGGCAAGCGCAGGGCTCGCTCTCTGCTCCGGGGCTGCCTGGGCACCATGGCGGGCAGGACTGGGTTCCTCTTCACTATGCGGGAAATAAAAGCACAGTTCAAACAGAGCTGCAAAGCCTAATCCCGCCTTCCTGAGGATGGGTCTGGGTGCAGCAGGTCGAGATCCAAGGTCTTTGGCCCAGGCTCATCCCTGCTATCAGCTTTTAATTTCACGAACCTCGGGGAAGGCCTCCCTGCCAGGTGGGAGAATTTCCTAGGCGCGTTCGGGGCTTGGGGGAGAGTCCCGAGGTGCAAAGTGCCTGCCGTCCCCATTAGCTGAAGTGGGACTCGGGGGTGCTCAGCACCTCTGCAAATGAGGCCAAACTGTCTAGTGCACTGAAAATGAAATCATTAAGTCGCTGTTGCATTAAGACTCTGGTTTTATTCATGGAGTGTAATGTGATTCATTTGCCCTTTTGCTCTCATGTTGAGAAGGCAGTCATCTAGTATGCATCGCTGGCTGCAGGGAGAGCTGTATTTATATATTTTTTTTTAAATTTTGTGTGTGTGTGTGAGGGAGCAGACATTTTCATCAAGTGCAGAGCGGCCACGGAGTTGAGACTCGTCTGTTTTCTCAGTGGTCTGGGAGGCCAGCGCCTGCCGGTCTCCCACAGCCCTGTTCGTGGGAGCATTTCGCTCAGGTCGTCTCTCCTTCTCTAAGCCTCACGGCAACGGTGCTTTTCCCTGCTCCAGCCCCCCGTGCTGGGCCAGCGCTGGAGCATTGCAGGGGCGTTACGAGAGCCCCTGCACCTCACCCAGGGCCCGGGCTGGAGGCACGAGGGACAGGCTGGCGCTGGGGCATGTTGCCGAGCTCTGGGGGTAACGGTGGCTTTGGTGTCCCTCTGACACCGAGTCCCCGCCGGCCCCTTGCAGAGGGGTGGGTTAAGCTGTTCACCGGGGAACTACAGGTGCCTCGGCACCCACAGCCCCGGGCTTACGGAGACGGCACAGGGTCTTGCCGATATGTGGTGGGACATAGGGTGGGATCCTGCTCCACTTGATGAACTGGTTAAAAACAGGGGAAGCAAATTGTGGGTCCTTGCTGCTGCAGGTTGCTCTTTGCAGTTAACTGCAGCCAAGGGAAATCATTCCTCCTTGGAGTTAAAAGAAGAAACGCACCAAGCGAGGGAAAAGTATAGAATACAAAAGAACAGAAAAAATGCAGTTTTTTAAATGTTAGCTTGGGGAGCATTAACTAAGTCACTAATTCCAAAAGAATGATAATGAGTAAGCCGGTTTGAGTCACTACTTCTTGTTGTGGGACAGGATCGGAGCGGTTCAGCTCCGTGTGTTGGATCTCCGCCTGCAAAACAAGAAGAAAATCCTTTTCAGCCCCAACAATCGCGGCCAGCCCTTTTTAAGCACAAAGCTCTGAACTCTGTCTTGCTGTCGAATTCCAAGCAGTCACGATGCACGGCACAGTGACCGTCTCAAAGTCCTCAGGTGACCCTGGATTTCTAACGCTACAGGGTCATAATACGTGTAAAAACCAGTAAGGCATATTTTAGAAGCAAAAGGCAGGAGGAGGAGAGTTAGCTCAATGTGTTTCTTTTCTTTTTTGCCTTGTCCTTTTCTTTTTTTTTTTTTTTCCCCTCCTCCCCCCCTACAGTCTGTAGACCAAATCCATGCTAGGAAGGACGAGCTAACCAGAGTGCAGCTCAGCAGCAGAAAACAAGGTCTGAGGTGCAGGCAAGGGAGAAAGCTGTTCCGCAGGAGGGCATGAGCTGGGCGCTTAATTTGGTGATTTTCCTACACTTTGTCAATGGGGAGGCATACGAAGAATGGGTCAGGTGTGGATAAAGATAAGGAGAAAGGGTTTTCAAAAAAGCTTGGAGCCGGGAGCTGTTTGGGAAGGGGAGGTTTTTTTGCCTCCAACGATTTGGGTAGACAAAAGAGGAGAGGCGACTTGGAAGCGGGGTGGTAATAATGCCGACCTTCGCGGCTCTTTGTTTTCAACCAAGAAATGCACAAATCGCTGCTGATATTGCTGAGTGGTTTCCTGCTGCTTTGTGGCTTGATTTGGAGCTGCAGCCGTTCCTAGCCTGGTTCCTGACTTTGCGGTGCAGTAGCACAAAAAAAAGCAAGCAAATCCTCGCCGGCGGAATCTAATTGTTCCCTGTGCGGTGCCCGCCGGGAGGACCGCTTCGCCAACACCTTCACCTTACGTCGCGCTTTAGATCCTGGATGGGTTTTGAACAGATTAATGCCTTTTGGAGAGTTCTAGAAAGGTCAAAAACAGAAAAGAGGCTCTAATAGCAGTATAGCAACCAGCTGGTTGCATTGGGTTTCATTTTACTGCCATAGTAACACCATGAGCCACAGTGTTAATACCGTGCCCACCGAATGCCATTTCCCCCCCCCTTTTTGTCAAGAGACAAGCCCATAAGAAGATACTTTCTTCCTGAAGAATTTCTACGAGGCGGTAATAGGCTTTTTGGAGGGGACGGTCCTCGTACCCAGAGATGTAAGGTGGGTAATTTACAAGGCAACGTGCAAATGCCAAATTGTTAGGCAGAACTGCTGCTGATTTAGAAGGCAGTTAATGCTATAAATGTGCCAAGTGCCAGTAGAGTGTTTCTACAGATGGAATAACTGGAAATATTGGAGAGATTCCAAAGGTTTAATCAAATTCAACCAGGTTTTTTTCTTTTTCTTTTTCTTTTTTCTTTTTTTTTTTAAACTGCAGAATTCTCTAAGGGATGCAAGTTGAAATAGTAGATTATTCCACTGCTTTTAGTACCATGGGGGAGATTTTCATAGATGAGCATAAAGCACATACTTTGAAGCAAACACATAAGTGGGTGTACAAATGAGGGCCAGAGCAGCAATGCCGTGAAAGCCTGTGCTGATCGAGTTTCGAGGGAGCATCATCTTTAGATACCCTGGCAAGAGGGTCCTTGGAAGCAGACTGATGGGTTTTTGGTCATGCAGCACAAAGGAAGCGAGGGGAAGGGTTTGCGAAAGCAGCAGCAGCAGTGTCACTGGTCCTGCACCACAGTTCTGCGGGACCCGGGCAGGTTTCGGTGGGATTCTGGGCATGAGCATCCTTTTTGTGGCTCGCTGTGCAGTGCTAGGGCATGCATATGTTTCGGCACAGATGCACACCTTCCTCTAGTCTTGTTGACAGCCTTTCCAAGGCTTCTTATTTAGCCAGACCATATGTGCTTGGGCATGGAGATGGTGTGATGTGGAAAGAGCATCGCATTATCCTTGGGCTGCAAACACCAGCAGGAGCAATTCAGAGCAAATTTTGTCTGCAAGGAGATCCAGAGCTCTTGAGCTTGCATCACAGGACATGCATAACGATCGAATGCAATTTTTTTGCTCGTTTGTCAAAATGCGGTTCTAGAAAGCCATTTCCCTTTGTTCTATCCCAAAATTAGCTCTCCCTGTCCGTTCCTTAAATATTCACCCAAAGCATAGGTGAAGGCCACCAGGGAGAGGGGACATTGTGGCATGTCCCCAGGTAAAGCTTTGCTGCTGAAGAAGTGATGTGGGACCAAGCTGGGGAAGGGGTGGGAAATTATTCCGTGGGGTTTCCCTTGTCACTGGTCCAGAAAATGAAGAGCCCGTCCCCATTGCTGGCAACAGGATTTTGTTTTGGGGTGAGGTGGCAGGGCCATGGACCCCTAAAGGTGCAGACTGCAAGGAAGGAGTGTACCAGGAGCGATGCTGTGACAGCGCCGAAGCTTTTATCTTGCTGGGGGGGTTTTGTGTGATGTTTCTTCAATAAAGTTTTTTTTTTTTTGCAGATGGCCTGATTGGATCCATTAATTGTCATTTATTTATTTTTTGTAAGGGAAGAAGAGTTTCCTGCTTTTCCTGGAGTGTTTGGTATTGATCCTCTCTGCCGCTCTGGAGTCGGGGACCATCTCCCTCCACGGCATTTCCATACTCTCTGCCTACTTTCTGGGCAGACCCCCGTGTTGCTCTATGCAGTATTTCTCGCTGAATAAATTGCTACAAAGCTATTAGCCTCAATGCCACAGTCTGCTGCTCCTGCTTTCCTGCACCCACCTCCACCCCGCAATTGATCCAGCCTGCTGTCTGTTTGCTGCAGTCAAGACTGCCTACTGCCGCTGCGCACAAATTGCTTTAAAATTGAATTGTTTAAAAACGTTTTATAAACATTCCCTCCCCTTCGTGATACTGCCCGTTGCGCCAGCCAGAGCTGGGAGCTTTTACGTGATTTTACCTGGCCGAAGGATGGGGAAGAGTCTTAATTTTTTTTTGTGGTTTTTTTTTTTTTTTTTTAAATTAAAGTCAATGCGGAAATTAAAAACTACCTGAGTATGGCAGTTGGGTCCCTGAAGAAGCTGTTGTCTATGGGTCTAGACTGCATATCCTGCTCACTGGTGTGCCCCAGCCCCTAGCTAGCCCTTGGCTTTGCGGGGACCGGGGTTCGCTCTGTGCTGCGTGCTGCCGAGCACGCGTGCCACCAGCCCTTCGCAGAGGCGAGCCTCCGGTGCTCGTGCTGACGCACTGTGCAGCGCTTGCCGGCAGCTTTGTCTCGAGAGGCATCAGGATGATTGTTTTTCTGTTGACGTGGTTGTTGTCTAACTAGAGGCATTTTGGAGATGTAGCCCGTTGCGGTCTTCTTGGAGGTGTTTAACCATTGTAACGTCCCGGGGTACTGGCAGGTCCACGGCAGCGTGAGGTTCGTGATGCCCGGGATTTCGGAGTGCATCCCTCCAAAGAACCTGGGGCTTGCAGGAAGGTGGCGAGCACAGCGCTCGCCTACGTGGAGCTGAGGGAGATGCACTCACCGGTGCAGGCGTGGATGCGAAAGCTGCTGCAGATGCCGCGTACCCGCGGCTGCCTGGCTGCAGGAGCACATTTGAGCAAATTACATAGGAACTCTCTTTGTATCATACACATCCATAGCTGTTATCTGTGCAGATGCAAAAAAGCTTTTGCAAGTGCTTACGGGAAGAAGGTTTGGAAATAGGAAATAATTTTGCAGGTAGTTTTAAGTATCACAGCGAGAAAGGTGTGTTTGTACAAAAGGTGGTACAGTGCTTCCAACAGCTGGTGATGTTCCTTTGTTTCTCATTCGTCATCCGTCCCTCCCAAACTCCTCTTCACTCCAAATACTCACACAAGAGCCCTTCTGAAGCAACATTTATCTCAAGTGCTGCTATATCAGGATTCATCGATCTTGTCGTAAGATCATCCACACCGAACTGAAGCTCTAGAGTGGCACATGCACTCTGTTCCTCTAGGCCTGTTCTTTGGCATTGCTGAGAGACTGACTCTGGGGCAGGACTTGGTTGGATCTTACTTTGCAGGATGACCCATCTCAGAACCTTCCCGCCGTGGAGTGGCCCAGTTCAACGTGACGATGTGTCTCCAGGAGGTGCCAAGGACCCAGCTAAGCAACTAGAGCAGATTTGTCCTCAGTCCCCTGACACCCTCTTAGCCAGTTTGCAAATCCTTGTGGGAATCTGCCTGAATTCAATCTTCTTCTAGGGTTCCTCCTTCCTGCCCTTGCCCAGTGGTCCTTGGTCCTCAGTCTCTGCCTCTCTGCCCCGTTGCATCTCCTGGGGAGTATCCTGGGGAGTATCGCTATCCTGGGGAGTGTCCTTCCGACGCTTGCAAGCCTGCTCTTGTGTTAGGCTGAAAGTGGTTTGAACAGGCTCCTGCAGGAATATCTTCTGTGCCTACAGATCCTCCTTAAACTCTTCTGTAACATCTTGTCTGCAAGAAGTGACGGTATAAAAGGGCAGTGGACATATCTGGCGTTATGAAGTCTTCTTGAGTAAGCCTGTGACCTCACGCTTGTAACCTTTCTGCCCCCTCTGACCCTCCTCCCCCATTGCTGATGGCAAACGCAATGATGCTGCACCAAACTGAATGTAGGATTGTATCATCGTGACGTCCGTACGTGTTTCTTCTTTGGGAATACCTTTGGGCATTTGACATATAATCATGATAATGCGAAGTTACTGTGGTTGATGGGTCTTATATTGACAACCCTGAAGCTCACCCACAGAACTTAACCCAGGCGATGCAAATTTATTTACAAACTCTTGTTCAGACAGGACCACCTTTAAGCGCAGACAGCAATTCCAGTCTCTGCTTAGGTGTTGTCATTTCTGTTGTACTGTCAAGCAGGAAGCTATCATGCTGCTGATGTCTACGGCAGGGTCAAAAACAGGCTCAGCAATAAACCATCTATCAGGAAATTCTTGGTTCACTACTGATCTGGGTCCAGATCTGAGCTAGAGAGGAGGTGTTCCTGTCATCACGTTGTGGTCCCAGCCCTACTGCTCATCCTCAGACTCTTTCTTTGCATCTGTTTTTAAATGTTATTACCCCAGGAGTTTTGTTTTCTCTCTTCTCCCAAGAACAAGAGAAGTAAATTTGCACAGACAGTATTGTGTATCTGTATTTTACAGTGCTGACCTTGTGTGCCACAGCTAGATGCCACCCCAAATCTACGTAAGTTTACGTTGTTGTATCATCCTCCCCTTGTTGGAGAGGACATGCCAGGGAATGATACAAGGTACAAGCTGAAACCTGCTCGCCTGAGGAGCCATCTGAACTTGGCCAAATTGAGCACTCCTTGTTGAGGTTTTCAAAGACAGCATCACCAGGAGAGCGCTGGAATCCCACCATCACCCAAAATAAGACTATAAACCAGAATCTCCTCTTTTGGGGGAAGTGCCCTGAAGAACAAGGTTTTGAGGCTCTCCATCAGGTTTTCCTCATAGAACTTACTCATTTTTCTTTGAATGCTGACATGATCTTTGTTCCGGAGAGAAGGGACGACGTTGCAGTCCATGTTTCCTTTTGCCAAGTGCAACAACTTCAGAATATCCTGTTCTTTTGGTGCTTGTGGCCCTCTTCTGAAAGAGTGAAAGGTGGGTCTGCGTCCCTTGGTTCACATAAGGGAGTCCCTCACCATTGCTATCACCTCTTGCTCCTCCAAGAATGGCACTGCAGGTCTGGTCCTTCACATGTCTAATGAGGGTCTGTAAGTGACGTGCTTTCTTCAGAGTGAACAGAACATTTCTTTCCAGGGAAATACAGAAAATATGTAGGAGAATAATTATCTCTTCCAGTCTGTACTGATTTTCTTCTTTTCAAGTCATCGTGGTTGTTCCCCCTGCCTTACAGCCGACGGGAGGGAGACACCGGGATGTCCCTGGGGCCAAGTCACCCACCTGGGACCTGCTTCTGCTCTTTGCTCCTCTCCTTCCCCTTTGCACACTGTGTGGTGCTCGTCCTGCGGCTCTTGGCCAGATGAAGTTTTTAGTATTCAGGAAATTGGGAAGTTTGGCTGTCCTTGGTCTAATTGGTTCGTAAAGCACAGGGGAGCTTAGATCACAGTTCAAATGGCTGTAATTTGAGTGAGCTGGAGACAGTGTGAGAGGATTAAGTAGTAAAATTGTGTCTATTACTTCGGCCAAAAAAATAACTATTCAATTTGACTTGAATATTTAATTTTCAGAACGTAAGGGTTAGATATTAATATGGGCTTGGCAGAGAGTTCATCACTTGTAAGAGTGTGCTGAGAGTTCTTCACGTGCTGAGATCAATGCTTGAAGTCAAGCACGTCTTTCTGGAAATTCTTCTCTGAACAAATAATTGGCCTCAACAAAGAGGTGACTGGGTAGGATTTAATTGCTTATTATTGTAGGAGGTCCTCTTAAATGGTCTTCTGGTCTTAAATCTCATGGATATCTATAAATTGGGATGTGGCTTTTCTCAGAGAGGGGAACTGCAAGTGTTTGCCTTCCATTACCCAGACTAAGACCTTTGCATGTGCTGAAGGAGATCCATCTCCGTGGCTGGCTTCTGCTGGGGGGACAGCCATGGGAAGCCCTCCCCGAACGAGCGTGGTAGAAATCCAAAGACCCGAATACCCAGGGGAATCAAAAGAATGCAATCTGGAGTGAAAGCCTTCACTTTTCGCTTTCTCTCGGCGACAGATGTTGGAGTCCAGGCATTGCATGGAGAGGGCTGAAGCGGCCACAGCCCGGTGCCTGTGCTGCGTCCCTGCCAGCCCCGGCGAGGAAGCCCTGAGTGGCGTTTTCATGCTTTTAGTGGTATTGTGCAACGCGTGGCTGGGAGAAAAATTAATTCTTTGCCTGCCTAAGATGGGTAAATGGAGTATTTTATCATTTTTTCCTTTTAAATATTGTGTGCCTGCATCTATTCCAATAAGGAAAAACAATGCTAATTGGAACATTTTAAGGGGTTTGTAGTAAATGGGAACAAACATTACCAGGCTGAGAAATTTGAAGGGAATTTGGTCAAAATACTAGTGACAGTTTTAGTCAAAATATCCGAGTTTAGGGACTTCCAGGAGTGCTCTTAGTTAGCTTAAACTTGTTGAGCATGGCGAGAATAAGAGGCGGTTGGTGGCTGATTTCTGCGTTAGCTGAGATCGCAGGGCAGGGTGAGAGCACGGTTGAAGATAGGGCTGTCCTGCCTTTTATTTTTCCTGTGAAAGAAGTCAGGTTCGAGCATCACATAGGTAATGGATCAAAAATACATAGTTTTGACCTTTCTCGCTCGCTGTTGCATCGATGTCTATGACCTGCGTGGGTGCGATAAGGCGTCGTATTAGCAAATCCTCGCTGGAACCAGGTCCTTCCCGTGCGAACCAGCCGGCTGCTTTCAGGGAGCACCAAATTGAGCTCTTTCTGCTGCAAGTAGCCGTGTTGCACTGGGGGACGTGCCGAGGTACCACGCAGCTGTGGCTGCATTTTCTGGACGGGTAAAGTGGTTCCTGTACAGGCATATTTAGGTCTTATAAAGGTTTTGGCTGAGAGCGTGCTGTACAGAGCAAAGGGACGCAGAAGCACCATAACGCTGACTCCAGACTTCTTCGAGTCTGGGCAGAGGTCATGTTTACTGGTGGTTTTTTCATTCCGGCCTGTTTCTTCAGGTCTGCCCTTTATCCCCACTAGCCTGAAGGCTTGTGCTTGCTGGGTCTCATACTGGACACCTTTAAATCAACCACAGGACGATGCGTTGGGTTCGCTGGCATTTCATTTATTTCTTCTGTGTTTGCTTCTTTGCTTGAAGACCCTCAGTAGGCAAGGGGTTAACAGCATCCTCATGGTTCTTCCAGTTACCCCATCAGGACTGTTTAAAAATTAGCTTCTCCCCACTTACAGCACTATAATTAGGATACAGGAGTTGTGGGGAATGATTTCACAAAGTGACTTGGTGTACTCGCCCATGCACCCCAGGGAGCCAGGCAATTATGCATACATAATTCTACTCTTTGAATATTTTCTCTTTCTCTGCATAATTTCTCTCTATTCATCTTTCCAGTGTCCTTCTGAGATAAACTTAGAAGTCTCAGCTTTCAGAATTTAAAAAAAGATCCTGTGCCTGCATGTGCACTATTTGCATTTAAACCAGCAGCCGTTCTCTGGGATGGAGCGGAGGGGTGAGGCCGGGGAGGAGGGCGAAGGAGCCTACGAAAGGAAGCAGGAGAAGCCCTTCAATACAACAGGGCAACCGCCCTGGCTGGCGAATGATCAGAAAGAGGCGGTGAAGAGTATTTCATTCCCGAGCTCCTAATTCGTTCATCATTTAGGCTTTGCTAGGGCAAAGCTGCTGTTTTGCTGGGGCAGGTGCTTTGTAAGGGTTTCTCTGGTCCCCGCAGACACGGTCTTAAACCCTGTGCTTCAGTTCCCACACAGGGCAGTGAAAGGTCCCTTTAGCTGTCGGCAGTTCTTGGTTTCCTGCCACCGCCCTCGGGCCAAAAAACCGTGACGCGGCACTCGGTCACCCGTACGCAGTCAATATTTTAGCCGTAAGCTCATAGCGTTATTGCACTTTGTATTGGGAGACTTCAGTCTTTGCTGCAAAGAAAGATGTCTTCGTGTTTTGTGATAGCTGGCGTAAGGAGCTGCTGTTTTAAACAAGAGCCTGAATTTGAGTCCCCTCCGCTTTGCTCGTCAGGGATTGCGGTTTGGGAGCCGAGATCCCGGGTGAGGCGGGGGAGCAGGCTGGGCGCTGGGCTGCGTGCTCTCCCCGCGCAGCCGGGTGCTCAGCAGCAGAGGCTGGGCTGGACCTTTCCACCTCCGCCGGCGGTCGATGCATGCCGGGACTGCGCCCCAGAATATTACGGAGCTGACCCTTTTAGGTGCAAGTGTATTTTTTTTTCTAATATCCTGTTTATGCTGTTCTCAGTGAATTTATTGCAGCGTGATAAGCAAAACACAAAGTAACTGCCAGCATATTTCCACTGTCTTCAGAGTCAGTTTATCTTTATAAACTTGCTGTTGACATGATGCAATTTCTCCCTGTTGCAGTGTAGCTGTACAGCAGCAAAGTTGTGATAAAAGACAACTTGTTGAAGGGATTCTTTGTCATGCTCCTGAATCATCTACAATTCCTTTTTTTCCCCGGTGCCAGAAGTGTGCTGGTGCTTTGCAATTATACCTACACTTGATGCCTTTTCCTTCTTCTTTTTTTTTTTTTCCTTTCTCTCAGTGATTCAAGTTCCCTATTGTACCCTCATTCATTCTCTCTTTCTTCCTCTTCTTCTCCTTTTTTTTTATTTTATCCACCACCTTCTCAAGGCACTGAAGCTGTAACTGCTTTACTGTGGTCTAAGGCAAAGCTACTGTTCTACTTCCCGAAGAAAGCTCATTGTGTGGTGCCATCAAAAAGGCTTTAAACAACACAAGGGAATAAAGGCACCGCATTTCTCTGAAAGTTTTTCTTTTCTCTTCCTTTATTTTATTTTTTTTTTTTACGGAATAAAACATAAGCTGCTAGGAAAGGGCAGAAATGTCTCCTGCTTCTCTCTAGTCCTGCCTGTGAGGCTGTGAAATTCTAAGGAAACCTGCTTTCTACATAGGAGCTGGAAAGCCAGACCACCCTACCTCCAAACCTTTGCTGTTCTCTGCATTACCCTCATAAGCCTAACAAAAAATCCTGAGATTGTTCCCAAACAGCACAGAATCAAAGCTTACAGGCAGTAGCGTAATTACTTGCCTTCTTTTTTGGTACCAGTTTATAGCAATCTTATGCAAGATGCTCAAATACTTTCAAAGAGGCCTTTTTAGCAGCGAGAGCTCAGTTACTCTGCTGTCCGCAGAGGCTGACATCAGTACAAATGAGTGATGGGTTTGGATCCTGGCTGCGGTTCTATGGCGGGGACAGGCCCCGGATGTGCTGGACCCATCGCTGCGGGACCCATCGCTGCTGGACCCCGCCAAGCCCCCGGTACACGCTGCACCCATCTGCACCACCTCGCTCCTGCGTACGTCCATCCCTTCCTGGTCGAAAAGGCTTTGAGGCAGCATTTTAATTTATTTTTTTAAAAATTATTATTATTTCTATTCTTTTTCTCGTTGGCAGAATCTCGTCCAGCCGTGTCGCTGCTCCCTGGGGTGCTAAGTAGCACTCCGTGTGTCTAGGGGTCAGTGGGTGAAGTGCAGCGCTGCCGCCTGGCTTGGCAGGTGACAGTTGTTCGGCACCGGGCTTTCGCCTGCGTCGGGCATCTTTATGCGCAGCAATTCCCTCCACCGGGACTGTGCGAGAGGGCAAGCCTTACCCTCTGCCGAGCGCACGGCACTGGGACAAAAAAAAGGGGAAAAAGAGGGAATTTTGTCAGCTCTTCCCAGTGACGCTCGGCATAGCTGTACCAGCATCACGCGACTTAGATGAATGGGGTCTGATTACTGCTGGCGCTTTGCTGGACATGGACAATGGATATCCACCAGTTCCACTTCGGAGTTTTGTTCCTTTCCCAGTGCTGTCTTCCCCGCTCATGACTTCACGCAGGGCTGTGGATTTGGTGCAACTTAAGTGCAGAGGAGGGAAATTCAAACAAAATAGCTATTTTAATTGCAGCTAATAAGGAAGAAACATCTATTTCGATCATAGCTATGTGAACCAATGCTGTTCTTAAGCCTAAAGTTGCACCTAAACCGACTCATGTTTCCCTTTGAACATTTATTCTTATTTCTATTTGTGCTTTGCTTCCCCAATAAATATGCACGGTACAAGGGTAAGAATGTTTCTGTCTAGCAAAGACACTTTCCTGGAGTGAAATGAAGATTTTATTGTTTTGTTTCCAGTAATACCGCAGCCAGTGATCTTTAGTTATTTTAGTAATAACACACAGAAGGAACATCACCTTATATATTGGCATCCTTGGTAACTACAGTGAAGTAAGTGTCAACTTTAAAGACAGTAATAGTCTGGTTTGCAAATTAGGAAATGACGGAGAGTTTGTGGCTTAACAATGTTAGGGAGGAAAGCTAACGCGGAGTTACAGACGTAAGTGTAATCTCTCAGCCCTCTCTGTTAGCTGCCCATGAAATACCTCTCTTCCTCTCTCTGCACAGGAGCTACCGAACTGTTGTTACGATCTAAACCACCGTAATTAATCTGTGCTTAGAGATAACCATGAAGTGAGCTGAATTTCTGTCATTTCTCCTTTTTTGCATAGTAGATTCTCCAGCAGGACACTAGAAACGCCCTTGCGGAGCTGAAACACCTTCACACTGCGTTGGCTCTTTCCAATGAAAAATAATTTTCTGGAAACAGGCCCAAGCAGCCTTGAGTTGAGGCGTGCGATGGGAACAGGCAGAGCGCGTCCTTCAGCCGCGGCACCCATCGTACTCGTCACCCTCTGTCCTCCCCGGGGGGTTTGGGGACCTACCCCTGCACCCCGAGGGGGACCTGCGGGGTGCCCTTCGGCGGAGGAGATGCCAGCGTCTTTGGGACACGGGCGCGGTGTCCGGGCTGGTGACAGGCGTGCGGATCACGTACCCATGCCGCTCTGGCCAGGCTTGCCCAGAATTGCCAATCTGGACTCGAAGAAGTACTTTGGATGCTGCATCTTGGCAAGCGAGGGCTGGTGACAGATGCTAACTCTTTGTTTTTCAGTCTTCCCTGGTATAAATACGTTCGGGCTTTTAGAGGTTGTTATTATTAGCATCATCGTTCAAGTCTTTTCAGGGCAAAATGCCCTCTGCCCGGGAGGGAGTGTGGACTGCAGCTTCTCTCTCTGGCTTCTCGCTTGGCTCGACCCGGGATACCGGACTGCCAGCTTTCTTGCTGCCTTCAGAGCCATTCTCCTTCTGCTTTCGCCCGGCGGTGCAGCTTCCCAGGAGATCGTAAGGTTTGATGCAGGCAGATGTGTCCCAAGCGCACGATGCTTTTCACATGTCTCGTCTTGTAGCCCTGGCACATGCGTGACCCACACGAGACACGACTTTCTGGTTGCAGACAGACCTCTTCCTCTGCAGCCTGCCTAACGGAGGGAAAGCCTCTTAGCGCAGTTACTGACGTGCCCGCAGACACAGACATCCTGCTACAGCTGCCTCTATCTACCAGATACACAGCCACGCGGCATATTTATGTGGCATAAATAGTATTTCATTATATGCTTTCATTATCTGAACTTACACGACCTATTTCTGCCGTGGTATCTCTCCGTTGGGGGGAGGTGGGAGCGCATTGTTTGTTTCATCGACTTGTTTGCTTAACTTTTAACTGGCATAGTATTTAAATAGAGCATCTCCCTGTGCATGTCTTGTCTATCTAGGCACTTGTTCCCGTTGGTGTTACTCTCCTCCTCCTCACATTCCCCCGCCTGTGTTGTAGCACCTGTTGCATTTTGCCACAAATTAGACCGTAAAATTTTCACAGCCGGGATAATTTGCGCCTGTGCGGCTCTGAGCATCGCAGGGCTGGATCCCGCCCGGGATCCGTGGGTACCACGCGCGGCAGCGGGGAGGGCGACGGCAGGGATCCAGCGAGGGGAGATGGTCGCGGGCAGCAGGTCTTTTAAGCCCAGGCAACGTTGCAAAATACCATCAGCAACTCGGCAAAGCTGTTGCTTCGGTTCCTCAAATACCTTTTAGCCAGGTTCCTTGGCTTTAGCCTTCACGCTGGCTTTTTTGCGTGGATGCTACGATGACGGTGAAACCGCCGGCGCTCGGCTGCGCGTACGTGTCTGCCTCCAAACGTGTGCTTGTGTTTGGTGTAATGCGGCGTGGAAATCCCACGCTGTCACCCGGCAGCAGCACTCTGCTTTTGAAAAACGCGAGGTCAGTGCATGTTAATGGAGGTTTAACATCTTGTTTCGCCCGGCGCAGTCTCTCCCAACAGCGGGCAGCGGTTCTGCTGCGGGGAGGGCAAGAGGGGAAGGAGCAAGAGGGAGCATTTCTCCCCTTGGCTTCCCACTGACTTTGGGGTGTAGAGGGATAACCTGGAGTTTCAAGAATCTTGGGACTGCCGCCCACGTACCCTTTCACTAGCGAAGGGATTAGGGAGCAATTTGCCGTAGAGGGAAGTTCACGTCTCCGCCTGCAGCGTGTGAAATCTGGACACTGTGATATCTGGGATACGCCAAAGGCAGTCAAACCAGAGTCCTTTTTTTATCACAATACTCTTTGATTAAGATCATTATAGCAACTGGTAGCAGCACTACTGTTAAGATTGAGTTGGTATTTCTGTCTCACGGGCTGCAACTCAGTGTTCAAGCTGTCAGCCCAGATGCAATTTAAAAAAAAAAATTTTTAAAAAAATTGAAAACCAAAAATGGTTTTCGTCCATTGAGCCATTTTAGAGCTGTGTTTTTAAAAGATAGATTTTAACTTGCTGTGGAATATTTTTATGGATGATACACATCTACACGTTATAAGATTTTCAAGAATATGTGGCTTCCAAAAAATCTCCTGTACTCCTTTAGTTTTTCTTTAGCTTGTAGTGTGAGAAAATGGTCATGCATGTAAAAGGGACCTTTGCATAGTGAATTGGTACCAAACAGAACTATTATTTGCGTGTTACTTTAAGTCTAGTTTAATTTGCCATCCAAAACGATTTTATTTAGTTTGAACCCTGTAAAAAGGGGGAAATAATACAATGTCTTGTAGCTTTGCATTTCCAAGCAAATCAACAGCATTTAATGCAACGGTGACGTGTAGGTAAACCAGAACAGGAGTTGGCAACTGTGGATGCGTAAGGATGAGCTCGGGGTAAAATCTGAACAGACTGGATAACTGGTAAAAGATAAGGAACATGGCTAATCCTTACATGCTCAGAAATTGTAAGACTGGCTTAAATCACGCAATTTAAAAAAAAAATCTCTTCATTTCTTTTATGTGCGTGTTGTTTTTTGAGCCTCTAGCTCGTACTTGCTTCATATTTTCAAGTATTTCTTTGCAGTCTGGTGGGCTAGACACGTACTTTTGGTTTAGGTGAGACTGTCATGTCATCGCTTGACTCCAGGAGCTCAAGCATTGGGAAAAACACCAAACAGTCAGAGCTGATCACATTGGGTGAGCTGGGAGCACTAAATTTAGATCATTTCAAATCCTTCACTTCTACAGCGCTGCTAGATTGTTAACTGAGGTGAAAAAAAAATTGAAGTACTTTGTGAGTTTCAAATTGATAGCATCCTTTTAAATCTTAGCATAAATTCAGTGGCACTTCACTCCCCTCCCACAATCGGATCTAAAGAGCGAGAGTAACGATGTCATTTTTTTTCCCAAGCTATACAAAGAACAAATATCAGGGATATATTAATGAAATATTAGCAAATCAATGCCAGGAAAAGCAACAATAAGCTAGACGAGAAATCTGTGCTGGTAGGCAGGGGAGGTACAGCAGTGACCTGACACGACTGAGCCAATTCAGCCCAGAGATCTGGTTGCTACTGAGAGAAAATATTACTCGCTCAAAGAAAGGAGGACGAAAGCCCTTCAGTACGATGGAGTTGCACCATCTGTGACACCTGCATTCAGTAATGGGCACGGTGGATAATAGGCAAAGAGATTGTACAGCAAAACATGCGTCATTTACCTTGGAATAAAGAGGTTTAATTTCTGAAAGGCTCTCGGCACATCTTGAAGTAAATGGGAACCGAGGGCATTTGTCACCTGGCAGACTGAGACACGTAACTGGACTACTCACCCCTGCGTAAATAAATCTTACCGGGGCTCGGGTTTGTGCATAGAAATTTCTCGCTTGTCCACGGGCTAACGGAGCACGGCAGGTTCCTGCGGGAAGCCAGCCTGACCTGGAGCATCAGCGCAGAGGTGAAAGGTGGACGGGTCGCCAAAATCACGACTGCGAGCCTTTTTGGCCAAAGGGGATGCTGAAAAAATCCGGTTTCCTCCCAGCCCTGGTTTGCACTGCTGTTGTCCGTGCGGTTGAGCGGCAGCTCGTCATTGTTCCCTATGTAGAGATGTGGATTGAGCCCTGGGGCTGGCGAGCATCCTCTGCACCTCTGCCCTTACCCCAGGAGTTACTGCACCCAGTTCCGTGGGTCGCTGCGGGTAAGAGACCCAAACTTATTGTCGTAGGTTATTTCCTTGATGCAAGCCTCTCTATTAAAGAAAAAGACCAGGAAATGTTTAATATTCTTAGATTTTAAAGATGTCTTCAGTCAACGTGAACCTTGGAGATCTTTGCCCTGAGCTGTGGTTTTCAGTTACTTCCTCGCTTCTTTGGGTTTGGCTTTGGCTTTTTTTGCTGCAATACTTGGCAAAAACCCCTGTAATTACATGCATGGTGATCTGAGCCATGTCTGTTTTCTAGCACAGGTTTCCACTGTTTCAGACCGCTTTTTCTGGGCCCGGTTCTCCTCCCGCGCACAAGAGCTTTGCTCTTTCTCGTCGGACGGGGTTTGCCTCCCAGTTCGGCTCTGCAGCCAAGGCGTCAGTGCAACCTTTGCTGGGCCCTGGGCTGCGTTTGATTGCAAAATCCTAGAGCTGCAGGATGCCTGGACGCTTGGCATCTCGTCCCGTGGGATTCCTACAGCTTCCTAAACCTATTACACATAAGCGGGGTCTGTCATTTCTAGCAAGTTATTCCCAGACAAATAGCAGTGAAAATGTTTTATGGACTTAATCACTGTGAGTGGTTTAATTGCTTCTTTTCCACAGCGCTTAGTTTTTGCTGTGATAAACCACTCCTCTGTCAAGACCGTTGTGTTTTTCAGGTGGGAGTGAACCCGAAGCAGAAGCCCTAAAACTGTCATCCATCCCATAAAAGCATTTTAAACCAGGGCTGAGCCAGGCTGTAGCTCTTGGGGTGCTATGTCCTGCATTGCTTGCCCCTAAAAGAGCTCCGTTTTCCCACACAGTGTTTTGAAATATTGACAAACTTGCAAATAAACCTTTTATAACACAACCCAAGCCCTTTGAAACTCTGCATCCAGGAGCGTGCGAGGGGCTGGCCGGTCCTGACAGCTTCTGTTCTCATTTAGGCGGTGACAGCTTCCACCTCACCGTGCCCAGGGTAAATTGGCTCTTTTTGAAACAACTCACATTTCTTTGGGTCTAGTTTCAGCTTTGCAGCCCTGAGCTTCCTGCAGTCCATTTATCAGTTCCTGCTCAGAGATTTTTAGCATGCACCGGGATATCATGTCGGTTTAACAAACAGGCTGAGAGACATGCCGTCCAATACCTTCTCCATTAACCTCTCCAACGTGGCAAGCCAAAAGCCATCACTTTAAATTGCTGCAGGCCTCGTCCTGCTGTGAAAGCAGCCTGTCCCCTGTGCTTTAGATATACTTCGACATGCCAATCCCCATTTTTGAGATCCAGGGTGAAAAACCAGGCTCTGCCTGCTGCATCATTCACGGCATCACGTCTCCATGGTAATGGACAGGAATCCTCTAAGTGACTTTAGGACGTTCTGATGTCTTTTCCTTAGACAAGAGCCATGGACACAGCTAGAGGACTAGTTTAAGTCTTAATTTATGCATTGCTTTTAAGTTTCTTCAGTGGGTCGTCGCTCTCATCTTTCTTGCTAAGACGTAGGCTGACTTTTTCACAGTGCCGGCTTATGTCGGTGTCTGCTAGACCACGCGGGAGGTCCTCTCCCATTCTTCATCAGGAAAACGTCTCCATTTCATCAGCAGAAAGCCTGCAGTGACAGTAACTTGTTGTATTTGACCGCCTGGTGCTGTGCCAGCACAAGACCGGGCGCCCAGCCCCTCCGCCCGCTCACCTTCCATGCGGGACTTCCCCAAGCTCCCGCGTTGCAACCGCATTTTGTTCAGCAAAGAGGAGATTTGATCGATTCCTGCTTTGGAGCTGTAGGCGCTTGTGCAGGTAGAGTTCACCGGAGGTCCTGGGCCACGGCAAAGGTTTTGGTTGCTTCCCGTCCCAGTCCCGGCAGAGGCTCAGCCTGCCCCCCGCTTCCCTTGCAGCCTCCGTCCCCGCCAGCTCCTGCTCCCCCTGCTGCTCCCGGAGGCAGAATTGCTTATTTGCTGCAAATCAAATGCCCACACGTCATTTGCTTTAACCGAGATACCTTTGGAAGAACTTCTACGGACTGAATTTGTAATGCACGTTTGGGAGCATTTTTTTTTACACAGTTATTAGCCCTAATGAAATCCCAGGTCATTTTTAGGCGGCCTGTTATCTTTGTGATCCGGAGCTCTGCACTAATTTCCGGGAGTCTAAATCTTCAAAATGAACTTTCTTGTTTGGCGGGGGACGCGGTGTTTCCCCGGCACAGATCCCCGGAGCTCATTTCCCCTGAGCCGCAGAGGAGTCCCAGTACAAAACCCAGGCTCTTCTCCCAGACTTCCCGGCCAGCATTTACCCAAAACACTTTTTACCCATGTCTTTGATTTTAAAAGCTTGCTGCGTGGTTTGAATGCATCTGGGCTTTCGGCTCCGTTTCCACGTTGGCTTTATGGTAGCGGGGATTTTGTTTTCATTTCTTTTTTTAATGCATCTGTCTACCTGCAGGTCTTGCAGTGGTAGCAAACCTCTTTCCATCAGCAAATACATGCGTGGTCTTGAGCTTCGAACGGAGGCTGCTCTCGTTGCAGGTTTCTGGTTTTGTACAAGATCTTAGTGGCATTGCGGAGCTGTCTGAAACGGTGGTGCTTTGCGCTGCGTCCCTTGCTGCCCATTCCTCCTGTGACATAAAAATGCATGTAGAATTGAAGCTGCACCGTGGAGCTGCTCAGGTCCTTGTTATTACAGGTAAGTCCTAAAGGGATAAGGGCAGCCTAAGTGAATGATTCGGTCTAGATATTCCTTAACTCAAAAGATATGCTTTGGTGCATCTACGTATAGGACTCTGCTTTGTCCCTAGACACCATCCCTATCGGTTAATTTGGTTTAAATGAGGTTAAATAAATCCTGCACAACACATTTTACTGGACTTCCATCAAATTGCTCAACAATAGCACCACTTACGGCGCAAACAAATATGTCTTTCCATTCTCCGAGTGAAAGTAATTTATCAACAAGTGGTCCTTGTCCCTGTACCATGGAAAGTCTTTGTGAAATATACGTTGTACAACACGTTTCTCCCATTACAAATATGCCGTATTTCTTTTTTAAATGTTAAGATACAGAAGAATGAAAAGGAAGCATGCAGTTTTGAATAATTTTTGAAGGGGAAAGCTATGCGTTGTACAGACCCTCCTTGAAATGAATAGATCTGCGTTAAATGTGTTCTTGAACTTGACTTTGTCTTGATCCATTGTAGAGGATATTTCACCGGTGTAAGTGAAATGCACAGAAGGGGAGAACTGGGTGATTTATCCTTCCATATCGACCTTTGTGTTTGTCAGCCAGCAGCGAGGGTATTGTTCCCCTTCCCTTTTTAATCTGTTGTTTAGGACAGTCAGTAATTGGGAGACCCATCGGCATACGGGAGGCAGATTCTTCTGCCTGAAGGTTTTTAATCCGCGTCTACTGGAGAGCCGTTTGCCCCGCGCTTGCTGATGCCTGTCCCATGCGGACAGCTGGTGGGTGCAGCACATCCCCTTCCCGGGCAGGGTCCTGCCCCTTGCCTGAGCTCACGGAGGCTGACCGGGACCGAACGGCTTGGTTGACCCATGGCGGTGACCAAGGACCGGTGTGTCCCTGCTTGGAGTCTGAAGGACGATGCTTGGTTTATCCAGATGAAACTTTTAATTTTTTTTTTTTCTTTTTTTTAAAGCTTAACTGATGAGCTGGAAAACAACACACACAGAACGTACTTTTCAAAGCATGCTTCACGGTGTCGTCGTGTCTCCACGAGAGAGGAGCTCTTACCTGGGAGTTGGTGCCCCAGGTTCTCCAGACGCTGGTGGGAGATGCTGGGATCTCACCCTGCCAGCGCGGGAGGGAGGGAGGGAGGGAGAGAGGGAGCCGGCTGTCTTCACTGCAGGGGATGGAAACCTGGCCTTTCCTCGCAGGCTGTTAGGAAACGGAGGAGAAGACGATGTTCCCTAAGGCTCTTTCGGTTTAGAGCTGGGTACCTGGGGGAAGGCAGAGCTGCACAGGGCTTGAGGGCAGACGCAGGCATCCACGTGCTCGGAGCAGATTGCCAGCTTCTCCGTCTTGTCGATAAGCCCCGTCTCTCCCTATCTCCAGTAAAAGGATTTAGAGGCAACTCGGCATAAGAGGAATTTTAAATCTTCTCCTTATTCTGCATCTGTCAATGTTTCCTTGGAGGGATACATTATTTTTCAGCTGTACGAGTGGCCTTTTCCAGGTACGGTTGACACTCGCATTTTAAAAATACAGGGCTGCAGCTCTGCAGCGGTGAGTGACGTGTGCCGGCAGGCGGGTGGCATCGGGCAGATGCCTGCAGCCTGGCAATGTCAATACCCGCTGCTCGAGCGCGGCTGCCGCAAAACCACTCGCTCTTCTGAAAACACGTCCCAGTGCTTAGGAAACATAAAGCGTCATTGAAATACTAAGTGTTATTATTGTTGAATTGGTGCAAGCAGCGATCTGGAATCTGGCACCAGATCGCTGCGGAGGGGGAAAAAATAGGGAGGCTACGGCATCCCGATACAAGCAGGGAAGATGAAGGATCCAGAGCAGGAAACCTCAACTCAGCGTTTCCTGGCTGTTGCCCGTGTTCTGTCTCAGCACTGATGTTATTTTAATATAGTTACATGGCTGGAGTTGCTGTGATTAGCAGAGCAATTTGCAGCGCGTTCTTCAAAATTGCCTATCAATTCAAGCTCAAAATAGACGAGAGCCCCCGCGTAATCGACGGCTGCTGCCCAAAAAGCACTAAATAGTTTGGAAGGTCTGAAATGGGATTCGAGGTGTTTGTACAGGGCCTGTACGAAGTGCGGGATCCCCGAGCTCCTGCCTTGCATGCCTTTTAATTGCAGATTGGAGAATAAGATCGTTAAGCCTAAAAGGGAATAAGGTGTTGTATGGATTTTGTTAAATCCCTCGAAGAACCTCAGTTCTGGGTGGATTTCAGCCGAAAGAGCTTGCAAAAGCTCACCTGGTGGGAAAGCGGAGTTAAAGGGCAGCTTTGGGGGTCTCCTGCCTGTCGCTGGCCGTGTCTCCGAGCACTGCCACGGGACGTGGAGGTCGCATCCTTCCCACCTCCTTTTATCCCAGCAGTGGAGCTGGCTGTAAGGTTTAGAAGAGAAGCTACTTGTTCCTCCTTTAGATATTAAATGTGCACCCTGGCCATCTACTATCAGTTACTTTGAGGGGTGGAAGCAGCTGGGTTTTGTCCAGATCAGGTCGGTAAATAGCCTTGGCAGCGACTGCTTGAGCTATGAGCACCGCAGGGTACCCGTGGCACCGGGCAGCCACCTCGATGAGACCATTCCTCCACAATGATATTGCTTCTGCCAAGCCAGAGCCTGTAGGCTCCATTTTCCTTTGTATTTCCCCTCTCGTCGCTGCTTGCAGGGGTGCGTAACGAATATCGGCCATCGTTACGTGAATGGAGAATTTGGTTCGGGTAGCAGCGGGTGCCCACCCACCACTTGCATCCTTCTCCTGAAAACTGAGATGTGCTGCCCCTTGGCCAGCCTTGTAGCCAGGCACTCCCACGAGGGTGGTCCTCCCTTAAATCTTTGCATGCGTTTGAGGGCCGGGGCGGCACGGGCAGGTGACGGAGTGGTGGGTGACGGCGGGGACGCGAGCAAAGCGCACCCAAGAAGAAAGCCTCGAGGTACAGCGCGCGCGTTGCAAAGTAGTTTTTAGCAGTGGCCTGCGTCTCTGCAGCGATAGCAGATATCCTCACGCTCACAGCGTTGGCTGAAGAGCTGGATTCCTCCCTCCAAGCCTGTTTTATTCAAGGCGAGGTTGTCAGTGGCCCCGGCACGCGCGCTGCTGGAGGGCTGTAATGCTCGGTCGCTGGGCAGAATTTGCCTTACTGGATTGCACATCGTGACTGCAATCATGACTGTGTATCTGTCCTTGAAGGTACGAGCAAGTTTTTGCCGTGTTTCAAGCAAGTACTTGCCGTGTCAGGATCTGCAGGAAGTTCCAACACATTCCTTTTTATTGCGGATGATGAGTTATTCGTGATCTGGTCTTGGTTTTCTAGGGGAATCGGTACGAAACCATGAATTCTTCCTTTGGTTTGCATTTAATAGGCTGCTTTCAGTTTGGTTTTGACTTTGTCTCAGTCTCGTTCTTTATGGTGTGAGGTTCAGAAGTTTATCCAGAAATAAGATGGGATTTTGACTGGTTTTAAATGGTTTTTTAGGTTTACCAAAGAGAAGGTTGGTTGGTTGTGGGTTTTTTTTATTTTTAGCAATTCCTGTGGTTTCCATCATTGCTACCGATTTAGCCGGGATACTTTGGAAATGACAATAAAAAGTGTCCCTGAGAGGCTGGGAACACATCGCTGCTGACTTCTGAGAAAGTTTAAAAAAAGGCAGATTGTTCCGTTTTGAGGAAAAACTACAAAAATCATGTTTTGTGGAAAACAAAGAACTTAGCAGGGCTTTGCATTAGGCAAAGACAAAAGAGCAGGCTTAAAATGTACAGCGAAGACAAGGTTTCCCTCCCCGTTACATCGTTCCTTGCCTCACTCATATTGTGAGCGCAGATTTGGATACAAATTTTTTATTTTTACTGAAGAATTGATTTCACGGTTGCCCTAAGTGAATAAAGCTGTGATGTATTAACTAATGTCAGGCATAGGATGTTTACCTATTTATCTTTGCTGCAGCATTGCCCGTAGTATTTTTTTCCTCTGTTCTCCAAGACTCGTTAGCGTTGCAAACATAACCAAGGTCCTCCTAATGAAACAATTGCAGCCGTGCAGCTCAATATGCAGAGTAACACCTCCAGCAAAAGCTGATAAATACCTTTGTTTATGATTTTTTTTTTTTTCTTCCTGCTGCGTTCGCATGGAGAAAGAACGGGGAAGCATATTGACTGCCCCTTCGTTTAAAAAAAGAAGTTTAACAAAAAGGAAAATAATGGATGCTGGGGAGGGGAGATGGCTGCGGGACCTGCGGAGCATCGCTGGGACCAGTGGCCCGGCATTTACATCCCAGGAAAGGGCACCGTGCACGGACAAAATAACTCAAGTTTCCGACGTGCGTGGCGGCGGCGAGCTGGCTTTGCTGGTGCCGTACGGCTATAGGAACACAGGTCCTTTGCATCTCCTATGCCGTGGCCGGAGGTGCCGGCAGTGGGGCGGTGGGACGGGCGGGCAGGGCTGCGGCGGCAGCAGGTTATTCCGGTGGCCTCTCCCCAGCTCGGCGCTTCGGCTCTCTTTTCTTGGGCGAACGGCTGCTGCGCTTTGTACCTCTTTGTGCCCCCTGCAAACCGGCGCTGGGAGCGTCGGGGTCCTCGGCGTGGCGGTGAGCCGCGCGGTTATTAATGCAGGGGGAGCGTTTGGGGAGTCCCGGGCTGGCTGATTGGTGTAGCGGGGTTTGAATTCTGCAGTGAATATGACTAATAATCCATGACCTGGCGGTGATTATAGATGAAAGAAAGCTGATGAAGAGACCCTGCAGTGGCACAGAAAGGAATTAGACATTGTCTAAAGCCAGGGCAGTACCGGAGCATTTGGATTTCACATCTGAGATTCACGGGTGAATAATTCAGCACTTGAAAAAACGCTTCAGCCGCAGTGTGACATCTCCACATCTTCTTTCAGTGATATCCAAGACTTTAACTAAACATCGCTTCCCAGGGAGCTGGGGCAGCTGTCCAGATATTTTTCCTCTTAAATATCAGCATTCCAGATTGTTACCTGGATACAGATGGAGATTTGGACCAATATCTTAGGAGCCGCAATCTCTCTTAATGCGGGGTTTTGCCTTCAGAAATCGCCTTCAGTGTTTGGCGGAACCCAAAATCTTTCCAAGTGGAAATTAAGAGACGTAGCTTTATATTTAATTGACGCGTTCGTCTAATCGGGTGAACCGCTAAGGCGTGCAGAGTCGTGGATGGGGTTGTTTGGGAATTTTGAATAAATGAACCAGTTCTCAAAGGCAAATGTTGGCAGATTTATTAAATGTGAATAGGAAAGTGGAGGAAAAGTAGAATGCGTATAAAACGGCCTTGTAAAATGGCTTGCTGTTTTATAAACGCAGGAGCCCTATAAACTAAACCAGCCGCTGTATTTTCAAACTATTAAATCTTTGCATTTGAAAGGTAAGGTATGACCGTCCGGAAATGTAAGCGTTAAAGTGTTCATACAACCTTAACTCTGCTTCTGCCAGCATATACATTATAATAAGTCTTTAAATAAATGATCACATATTATTCCTCAAATAATTCATCCTTTTTCTGAATTATTAGCTAAAAATGGATGGTATCTTATAATTGTCATCAGTTCAGACTCCTTATCAGGCCTCATAAATTCTTTTCTCGGTGTGATAAGTGTTTTGATCATTTGCTTTTCTTACCTACCCTTATTCCCTTTTTAGTCAGAAGCATTCGCTCCTTCAGATGCACATCACGGGATGAGACTGTGAAGCTATTTTACCCGTAAAATTCGGTGGGCCAACTGTGTCAGCTATAGGAAACCACTCACTCTATTACAAAAATATGCTTAAGTCAGTAGGTACTGTATAGTTTCTATAAGTGTAAGTCTCTTTTAGCTTTGCATTGCCTGGCAGACCCAATACACCCAGGAGGTCTCTGGGAAAAAGTGATGATGATGATGTATTTAAGAGCTGCTACCCGGTTGTGTAATTAAAGGTTTTTGTAAGCCAGGAGCAAATGAACAGAAGTAACCCCAGCTTTGTACTCCGGAGCTAAAAGCACAGGCTTTCCTTTCCCAGCACAAGGAATATGCAGGAATTACATGAAGCTGAAGGTTTAAAAAGGAAATCGTATGGAAGAACCCATCTGCTATCAATATAGTCGTTTATATGTATATAAAAAGGAAAAATCCTTATAAAACTTCATGTTGTTCATGAATATTCAAAGGATCTGGCTAGAAACTTGGATGTAATGGCTAAGGGATTTTTGTCTTCCACGTCCCTGAGGAATGTCACCCTTTTTTGGGGGGTCTCTCACCTTTGCCTCTTTTCTAGCAATCTGCTTTCCTTAGTTTCTCAAAGCTGATGGTGGCCCGCGTTTTAGCACATCGCATGTCCCGTGGTAAGGGAACTGCAGCGAGAATGGGAAGTAAGTCCTTCTGCACGCAAGCAGCTCCTTGCTTCGTAGCTGATAACACGATGTGTTCTGCCCAGAGTGAACGTCCCGGCGAGGAGGGTCAGCGGAAGAACTGGGCTGGGCAGAGCTTGCCCGGGGGCTTGGCTTTTGCGGTGGGAGCTTCCACCCAGCACGTCTGGGCACCGCAGTCGTTCGGGGAAAGGAGCCCCCGCTCACCGCCGTGAGCAGGTATGGGCCATGCAACGCTCCTTGAAACGGTTCTTGGCGTAAAATTTGGGAGGAATGAGCCCTTCTTCCCCTTGCTCCAGCTTAAATTCTTCCTGTGCCTAAGCCAAGCACTCCGTTGTTTGGTCTTCCTGTCTGTGCTTTTATGAAAATTACGTTTACTTTAGAAATTAACACCTTTTATCCTGACTCCATGTCGGCTAATTGCTAATAAGAGACAAAGGAGCTTTGCTAAGATTTCTTTTTTCCTATAAAATTTCTAATTTGAAGATATTAGAAAAGAGAAATGTTTACCCCACTAGGGTTACCGCAAATATCCTGATGAGCTTTCATATCCTCCTCCAGCACCAGCCAGCTTAATTGCCCTCCTTAGTCCAAACTTTAATATATTACAAATTTATACAGGGAAAAAAATTTCCTCTTTTCTTTCTTCTTTTTTTAAACCTGGTGGTTACCAGGGATGAGAAGAGAATATTTCTGATAGGGAACCTTAAGAAGTCAAAAAAAAGAGGTAATCATAAAGTTTAGGACTGAGCCTTTTCTTCAGCATACCTCTGTGAAATCCATTTCCTCGCACTGTTCTGGCTCCGTATTAATCTGTATCTTTAAACAAAATTTTACACAACATTCTTCATCTGAGTTATTTGATAATACCCAGTGTGCAAAGGACTGTGAAACATCCCCTTTCTTAGTAAGCTTCTGCAATATTAATGCATTTTACCTTGGTCTCTCATATTTCCTGATTAGGTGCATAGGAAGAGTTTGCTAAGCTTTTAAGATCCTGTCTTGGAGACCTATCTGTAAATACTGCAGAGAAGGAGAATTTTGGTAATAAGTTCATCTAAATGAAGCAGTTCTGCCCATCAAGAAAGCTCCATCCTGAACTGTTCTTTAATGGCTTTTGTTATTTTAGACTAGACTGGTACGTAATTAGCTTTGGAGAGGTCCTCGTGTTTTTGTAAGGTTAATACCTCAGTATCGCACTGAATTTTCAACCTTTGCAGGTTTATGAGAGTTGGGGTTTTTAATCATTCCAGCCTAATTTTCTCAGAAATGCCGGCCCTTAACATTTCTGATTTATCTTAACTTTATATCCGGAGATTGAGTGAAAACTACATGTTTGGAATACAGTGGCTTTTAAGGAGGAAAGGCAAAAAGCAACGCTACGGGCTGTCTTTGGGCATCTTTTCTTCTTCTGCCCGTAACTGGCTGGCGGGTCGGCAGGCAGAACATGGGGCAGTGGCAGCAGTGGGGACCCCGCTTGCTAATATTAACCCTATCGAGGCAACCCCACATGCTAGCACAGCAAAGCCAGCTCTTCTTGACAAAGCAAAAATGTAAATTCGCAACTCATCTCTGAAGAAAAATGCTTCTAGTGCCGTTTTCCCATTCAGTTTGACCCGAGACTTTGCTATGGTGTCTTGAACGTTATTTTTGTAACTACCATGTAGCGCATTAAGTGCCCTCTTAATTTTATCAGCAGTTTTGTCTGTCTACAATGAATCCTGAGTCACTGGGGAGTCGCACACCCAACGTGGACACGGTGTGGCCATCTGCCAGCATGACGACCAGCACTCGGCATTGACGTGTATTGATGAAGTGAGGCTATAGGACAGAAAGCGGGTACAATCTGTCACCTGTATGCTTACTACAGCTCTCTTCGGTCCCTTCCAGTGGGAGGGAGTATCTCCTCCATGCGTAATCTAATTAATCCGAGCCATTAAAACATTTCAGAGCCCTTAAAATTCAGCTGTAAACCCACGTGGATCTGCTCGCTTCTCGGTCTTCAGATAAGTGGCAATATCTGCTTCCCCCTTCCCCAGGGGTTGTTTAGGGACTTTCTCTGCTGGTTCTAGCCAAGGCAGGGTTTTACCTCTCACACAGCTAAAATAGACAGTTGAGAGAGGAGATCCCTTTTAAAGTTGTCCAAAAGTGTTTGTTTTCTCTCCCAAATGAAACATCTGTTTTCCTTAGTATCTCTTATAAACAGGATTGACAGCCTTTGTTAGCTTCTGTTTGGCTCACCTAGTATTTGTTGCAGAGAATGCATTTATTTGCTTTACCAGTTTGCACAACAGTCAATTTACCTCTAATTTCCAGTGTTGGGTGATGTTTTGGGACCACTCTGCCAGTTTTTGAACCCCAGGGTTGGAAGGGCCTCAGTTCTGGGCTGCTCTAGTTTGGCTCTTGTTTTGCTTTTTGGTTTATTGCTGATGGTGGTGGTTTGTGTTCTTATGATTTGTTAATAAGCCTTGTTAATGAGCTGCTCGCTCTCTTCGTGGCCTTGCCAGCTTCCCATAACAATTTATCGATTTGCTCTTGGATAGTCCTGAAAATCTTTGTATATATCTTGTGCTGAGAGGCAGCATAAGGGTAGATGTGTGCTATTCCCGAGTATTGGTTATATTTTGAGTTCCTGTCTATGGAAGTCAGGTCTGCTAGAAAATAATGAGACCAGCTGATTTATGACCCTCATGGAGCTATATAGAGCATATCAAGTCCTGAAATATGTGCCTGTGCCGTGGAGAAGTGAGATCACGGTTCTTCCTCTTTCAGATGCATTCAGGTCCCGCTCTTCCAACAAATTACCCCCGTTTCCTCCGTTCTTTGCAGTCTTGATGTATCAAGAGCTAAGGTTAGGAAATCCCTAAAATCCTCTCTGCCTTCCCCTCATCCCATCCCAGACGAAGATAACTTCTGCTTCTCTAAATATATTAGTAATCCGAATAAGCTGTAGAAAGAAGGAGCTAACCCTGGCTGGGTAGCTGCTGCTGTTAATTTTCTTGTGAGGTGGCCTTTGGTCAGGGTGGATGAGAAGTCCTCACCCAGCAGCCTGCCTGCTAAGGCAGAAGGGATGTGTTCAGCTCATAAAATTACGAGCCTGGCCTAGGGAGCAAGGTGGCAGCTGTACCTGTGACAGTTTCCATCACTGGTGTGTTAATAGGCTCGTACCAACGGCTTAATGCTGGCTTGCTCTGTCGTCAATTGTAAAACCGTCTTTCTTTGGAGAAGGCTATTCATCTCTTTTAATAATTATAGAAATGTTTTAACTTTAGGCCATCACACCTAAAACAAAGTTTGTATTCTTTTTCATTTTCAAGAGATGAATCTAGCCCTCAGCTTGCCAGTGCTTTTCAAAACTATGCAGCCGGTGACGCTAATTAGTGCTTAATTTCTTTCCTCTCTTATGCGAGAGGATGACCAAAAAGAAACCCAGCGACTCTTCTTAATAGCCCTCCCTTGCTCTTGGTAGCCAGGAATCCTCTTTATGCTTCTTGACCCTAGAATCGGGTGTACTCGCTGAAACCCCATCAGTCTCCCTGGGCTCCTGCCTTTCCTCACCCTCGTTATTCCCAGGGAATAGCTCCCTGTCCCCACACTGCAGATTCATCCCACGTCTGGTGAAGAGGGATATTTGTTTCTTCCTCATCCGAGTCATGAACTTCCCAACAGGTTCTTGACTGCTGTCTCAGGGGACGTGGTGTTGAGCTGTGCTCATCCGAAGCCAGCGTCCTTTGCTTTTGGACTCAGACCGTCCTTTTTCCTCCCATTTTCTCGGTCTCGCTGTTCTCTGCATTACTACTTGGACTTTTTTTTTCCCCACGAGGTTCCCCCTCTCCCCAGCTACAGCCCCATCTCACAGCCGTCCCTTGCACACCCGTCGTGCAGTGATTCTTCACTCTCTCTCTTTGCATTTTGGTATTCTCGTCTTTGGGTTTAGCAGCTATCCTTTCCCTAGTACACTACAGCATTATGCTGAAATGTGCCGTATTTCAGCCATTCCCTCATGCGTTTCAGCTTCTCAAGGATTTTAATTGCCGCCTTTTTCCCTTTATGATATACTGCTGGTTTTGATGTGTGAGAATACATTTAGAGAGAAAGCTCTTTCTGTATTTTACGTGTGCTTTGTCAGGAAGGCTATAATTTTGTTCACTTCCTTTTTCCTTAAAGTTGTTTGTGACAGGTCTTGAAACACTTGCACCTTGTGTCCTCCCCGAGTAAGGTCAGAAACTGTCATTTATTTCAGAGTCCGCTCTGAAATAGTCTGCTCTTGATATCATATCTCAGGGTCTGGTGGCGTTGGGGCTCGGGCTCTGCGATAATTGTTGCATCTGCTTTCAGCTGAGGAAAAAGTGGAGCCTTGCTATGAATATTAACAAGCCATCCATCCTTTACACCTTCTGGGAACACACTAGTTCTTAAATTGTTTCTTCTTTTCATGGTTTTTGTGTTCTCCATTTTCTCTGCAAGCTCTTTTTTTATCAACCTCATTTCTTTCCTCCAGATTTATTCCTAATTGGAGGTATTTATACCTAGGTCGCCGAACCTATTCTCAGCCAATGTTGACTCTATCAAACCTTACCTCCTTGAAGGGTTTTAGATGTCTCACTGCTGGGATTGACCCTCAAAGGTCGTCTTTGTTTTCGATTTCTCCTTCACGTGGCCTTTTCTCCCACGTGCTCACCATCGTTGATAGGAAGAGCCCAGGGAACTGCTGGGAGATATGATTTCCTCATGAGATTTTCCTGGGAAAATAACTTTGACACCAGAACCCTTAAGTCCAACATCCCTTTTGTGGACCGGAGAAGCACTTTTATGATGGGCAGAGTGGGAGGATGGTTTCGCACTGTACCTTTCCTTACCAACTTCACCTTTCCAACCCTGACAGTTCTGGAAACTGCATCTACTCTATGTTTTCTTCTTGCCATCGTGCTGGGCAAAATTCAGAGACCCTTGGCCTAAATAAAAATGTAAATTCTTGGAAAAACATGTTTACTTGGAGAGGTACTTCTAGAGAACCTCTTTTTAGAGACTGAGTAGTAAAATACATCCCCATCTGCTGGCAAGTGAAAATTTTTATCACTTCACCCACCAGTTATCAAATTATAGTAAAAAAACAAGGATCAAGTGGAATCCATGGAATAGAAGGGATTTGGGAATTTCAGAATCTGGTGGGAAAATAGCATCCTTCAGGTCCGTGAACGATGAGCCTGGCATCACTGCACCGGCTCCTGGCACGTGGCAGGATCGCTGCCCCACCACCCTTTCTCCACGGGAAGCTCTCTATCCTGTGTCCTGCCCAGGTTTTGTCAGGGCTAAAAGGGGGGAAAAAAACCAACCCAAAACCCATGAAAAAAACCCCACAACCCCAGAAGACCACTGGGCTATTTTCCTAACCCACAACCCCAGAAGACCACTGGGCTATTTTCCTCTGCAGAGGTCTCGCTGCCGGCTTCACCGGAGGAGGCGGCGGTGGCCCTGCTTCAGAGAAGAGGAGCCGCGCGCTCAGGGGTGCAGCCCCGCGGGGCGAGAGAAGCCGTTCCGGCTCTCCGGGAGAGCGTTGCTCCTCTGCACGGCTCCGTCCTGGCGGCTGCCCCTGAACTCTGCTTTGTGCTTCTGCCGGAGAGGTAATGCAGCCCTGCGAGGGCAGGAGACGTCGTCGTTCGGAAGAGCGGCGCGGCACGTTCACCATCCGTTTGTACCGCGGATAGAGCTGAATTCTTTTCTACTATTACTCCACTGAATGTAAATATCTGGGAGACATTTACATGGTACTTCCTTTTAAGTATATAATGTTTTCATTCAAAAGTATCATAATTCTTAAAAGACCTGTCAGAGGCTCTGACATGCAATTAATTTCTCTAAAGCTCTTTTTTTGAAAGATACAACCGCTTATATAGAACACCTGCGCTTATTCACAACTCTGCAGGAAAAAAAGCCACATCTTCGTCTTCGCTTTCTTCCCCCACTTCTCCATAAAAAGATTTTCCTTCACTTTGGATACTCCCTCTCCTTCTACCCTCATGATCTACAACAAATGAAAGCACTCGGTATGTAAAAGCTGTGCGTAAATAGGAACTGGCACGTTGGGTTTTGTCTGGGTGCTAGCGACCTTTTGTTTATGCAGCTTTAAGCCGAAACACTCTTGCAACTTTAATTATGGCACAGCTATCGCTAACCCATAATCTAGTCCATCGAATATAATTCCCATATGTGTAGGTGGGCTTTCAGTCAGTCTACTAGGCTGTTTATTTTTACCAGGTAGATTTTTTTTTTTTTTTTCTCCTCTGCTTGGGAGGAGTATATTAAGCTTCAACAGTCTAATGCTGGTGCCCAGGAAATACGAACGAGGAGAGGTTCAGCTAGCTGTGGAGATATAGGTGTATATATATATATATATATACACATATATATATATACACATATATAAGCGGCCAAGCACTGGATTACATGGCAGTCACGGCTAGCTGGCTGGCTTTACCCCCTGTAAGTGCTTCCAGGGCATCGCTGCGACCATCACTGCTTCCGCTGGAAAATGCCATGAGCCACATGGCTGCTGCTTCCCCAGGAAGAGTCTGCGGAGAGTCCTCTTGCGGGGAGGAAACCTCTCCAGCAGGTCCTTTGGCACAATTTCTCCTTGGGCCGGCATCTGGGGAACCAGGGCTCTCCCGCTGTGGCACCTCTGACAGCAGCGAGGTGATGGACCCGTACCTGTACACTTTGTAAACATCCATTCAGGACAGCTGCATGTGATACCGGGGGGAAACGGACATTTTCTGGCTGAGAAAAAGGCAAAGCAACTTGTTGCTGTCTTTGTAGAGGACAGGCAGCGAGCAGATGCATTTTTCCCTCATGGGTTGTATAAATTGGTGGCGTTTCCCCTTTCGCCTTTGTAAAATTAATGTTAATAGGAACGTGCTTAAATCTAAGCTGTACAAAAACATGCCAGTTTTAAGTGAACATATGGTCCATCGTTTATGAGACCGGAGATCAATGTGGGAACACGTCCAGATGTTTTAGCTTTGTAATTCGTGCGTTCCCTCCTCTGTTCTAGGTAAATACCCGGCACCCCTCGATTTAATTTCCTATAGGGAGCATTGCTCGTGTTGCTGATGCTTTGCATACCCTGTTGAATGTACAGAAAAAGAAATAATCTGGTTTTACTCCAAAGAACCGGTGAAGGGATGTTCTACCAGGATCTTGCCTCTGAATATGGCTGGGAGCGGAGGGAGCTAGAGAGGCCTTAGCTGGGACATTGGCTTTCATTCTCCGACCACATCTGCCTCCACTCCAGCAATACCAATGCCCATAAAACTTCTCGAGTATCATGTGGGTTTTTTAAAACAGAAGGAAAAAGTGCTTTGGGTTTCTTGGCCATCTGGGCTGAGGACACGTGCTCACAAGGCAATGGGAGGTTTACAGCGGAGGGTCCATTTTGGGTGCTGCGTTTGTATTCTTCCAGACTTGTGCACGCGATCTGGTCGCTAGCAGCTTTTGTACAACCCCATTAGCACAAGCAGTGGGAAAATTGACGGGAAGCGTGAGGAATGGAGAATTTTCTCAGCGGTGTTGCTGAGGGTTTTTTTGAGGTACTTGCGGTCTTTCACCTGACATGAGTCGTAGGGCTGAAAGGGATTTCTCCAGGTCACTGAGTCCTGTGTACTGCTGTCATGGGCAACTGCATCCTGTCCTTCTGTCCATTAATTTGTCCATCTTGTGCTTAAAACGAGTTGGATTATTTTTTAGCTCCACTGCTTGCTTTCTGTGACTTCTTCCCTTTGATCTCCTTTCTTAGCCTGTATCTTTCTCTGTCATGCCAGCTGTGATCTTAGCAGACCAATGCCCTAAAGTACGTGGTGCAGTCAAGAAAAGTCCTTCTGAATTCTTCCCTACGACTGAACCACCTGTGACCGGCCTTGAAGCACAGCCTGCCAAGCTGTGCTCCTGCCCTCCTCCTCCAGAGACCTGGATTTCATCTGACTCTGCGTCTTTGACCATCATCTTCTGCCCGCTGTCCTCTTCCTCCATCCACTCCAGCTCCAGCCAAGTTCATAAACTTCAAGCTGGTGACTGATTTTCCTCCTGTCAGTTCTTCATAATAGCGTGACCCCAGTCATGTATCTCTTCAATGGCCTGACGCCGTCTGAAATCCATATTCTCTTCCTTTTATTCTTCTGTCCACAGATGGCTCTGTGTTTTGTGCTTTCCTGCTGCCCCGTGTATTCTCTGCCCCATTGCCTTTATATCCCAGACCTCTCTCGGTTTAGTTTTTCTTCCCAGGGACCCAGCTGTTCTCCTCTTTGTTATTCCCAGTCTTTGGTTTCTTCTTGGTCTGCATCACGTCAAGCCCCTTTGTCAGCTTTTCTTTCACAGTTGCCGGTGTTTCTCCCTGTCCCTCTTGGGATCTGACCTTTCATGGTCACACCGCTCCCAAAAAGTCCTCATGTTCAGTAGGTCTCTGCAAACTTCAGATTGTCTGTCTCATTCGCACTTAATTTCTCTCCGACTGTATGTGAAGATCCCCCGTCTGAACTCTTTCCAGCTCGTTTCTAGAGCTCAGCTCTGCTCTCCGAGTTACCGCGCTCGAGGCAAATAGTTGTCTGCAGGCACGTCCCCTTCGTTCTTGCATTTCCTCACCTTCATTGACTTCTCCAGCCTTTGGACTGCGTCCCCCAGAAACATCCCTTCTGTGCTTCCCTCCCCCTTATGCACACACATCCCAAAAAATAATAATAGGAGATTAAAAGTCCCACAGGCGTCCCCACCTATAAACTTTATTTTTGCGTCTCCATTTGCTTGGCTGCCTTCTTGCCTTGGCTGCATTGCTTGCCTTCTCAGTCTGTTGCCCAAACAAGCCCTGCTCTCTCCTTGAAGGTTGGCCGTTGAGCATCGGTCAGAAGTAAGGAAAGGCAGAAGCCTCCCTCACATACCCGTTTGCAAACCGCAGTCAAACCACCGACTCCACAAACCGAAAGAGCAAGAAGCAAGCAGGCAGAGAGGCATGCAACCCACCGAGCATGAGACTGTGCTCCTTCCTCCTCCGGTGGAAATCCTGGCAGTAATAGGGTGATGCCTTCTTTAAAATGCTCGGGACCTTTCTTGGTGAGCTCACTAGTGTTTTATGTCCGCCTTGTTATTTTCTCTCTGGAGATGTTTTGTGCGCTGGAAGTGACAAATTTACATTATTGGAGAATTATTGTTTCTGCCTTTGTCCTATGTTTTATTCATTGCAAGCCATTACTTTAATACGGCTGTGATTACGTTACCGGTTGAAAGCAGGCCACCTGTGGCATTTTACACCAAATTGCTATAAACCAGTACACCCAGGCAAAAATCAGGGCAGCAAAGCCGTGCAGAGACGATGCTGGTGCTTCTGAGCTTACGACTGCGGGTCTGAGCTTATCATACTGATAAACAAAGACTTGACTCGCAGGGTGAGGCTTTCTACAGCTACACTGGATCAGCTTTTACCCCGCAACCTGGGTCCTGTGGGTTAAGCACTGACCAGTGAGGAAAAGTTCAGTAGTATCCTGATTTGGCTTACGTACTTGGATAACTTGAAATGTCGCCATGATTCTCCCGTGAATGTAAATATTATTAAATATTTAAGTGATGGTCGTACTCCAAGTCCTTTCTAGGACTGAGGCTGTGTTTCGGTGAGAAAACATGGTCCGTCCTTTGGAGGACAGCAGGTTCAAACCAAACCAAAGCAGGTCCATTTCACGCAGCACAGAAGCTGCCACACGCATTACCGTAAGGTGCCGTGGAGGCCAGCAGTGTCAACTAGGTTGAAAATAATTAGGGGAAATTAATAGACTAAATTGTGGATGTCGTCTGAATGCTGAAGCCCCTCAGCTACAGATAGTCGCAAGCGAGGCGCGATGGCAGGGCCTCTCCCCTTTTACTTTGCATCTGCTGGTGGCTGTGCACGGATAAGCCTCTATCAGAGCATCACCTCTGCACTTCAGAATGACGGTGGAGATCAGAGCGTACAGAAATGTTGATTATAACCTTCTGTACGTTGAAGATGATGGTCCCATCATCCACACCGAGGGCGGTGAAGTGAGCAACAGGTTCACATCTGTAAAGGTGCACAGCCAAAAGCGCCGTCCTCCAACCCTACCTGCCCGCGGCTAATTGAAATGGAAGATCTTTGCACATTTCTCTCCCACCTGGCAAACCATGGGGGTGTGCAAAACACATCTACCAGGTCACAATCTATTGAAGCTCCTTACTCAACTGAGCTTCTCCTTCTCCCAGAGCTTCCTCGGGCAGCAAACAGCCCCCTCCCCAGAAGTCACCATGTGTGGGGCCAGTGGTGGTTCTCTGGTCTCCTGAGAAGCCTCTGGTTTTCCTGAGGCTTAAGATATTTTATTAATATTTTCATTAATAGATATTTTAAAAACTTAATCTATTAATATTTATATTAATTAAGATACACTTAAGAGGCAGGAGATATTATCAAGGAGGCATGAAGTTGTAGACCGTTACTGGAAAATGCAGAGCAGCTTTCACATTTCGAAGTTAATCTTCAAGCTGCATGGAAATAACTCCCAACGACGCCCGATCTGTGCTTTGGCGTTTCGAGTCGCTCCTGTTACAAGGTGTCAGCGATGCTTCGGCTGGAGCTTTTCCCAACCGCCGTGAGAGCCCGGGGTGGTGGGGAGGGTGCGGGTGCTGGCGGGAGAGAGGGGTCTTACTGCAGCAAACCCACTCGCGCTTGGAGAGCTTTGAAATACGGATTTGCGTCAAAGTAAAACTCTCAGGGTTAGTTAAATATTCCTCTAAATATGCAAAGGAATTGAGTTACTGATGCTTGTTATTCTTATCTTACTCTCGGTGTCACAGCATCTTTAAGTTCAGTGAAGGTTTCACTTGCTAAGACGGTTGTAAAGATTTCACGTTAATTAGGAGGACTCCACTGCAAATCTGAATATGAATGAAGTTCAGCCGCTGAACCCAGGGCAGTGAATACTGTGGGAAGATCAGACATTGACAAATGTTGATTTAAAAAAAAAAAAAAACAAACCCAAAACCAAACAAAAAAACCCCACAAAAATTGCCTAAAACGATGCTTCAATCTAGTACCTGTTCTGTGAGAGAGAAAAAGTTGAGTTCAGGTTGCCAGAAGGAAAAAAATAGATTCTGACTGGAATTTACAGTCAACGAGATGAAATTCTGTCCATCGGGAGCACTGATGAGGGTTATCCTGTGCTGCCCGTCCTGGGGGGCTCAGCCGCATCTCTCCGTTGCACGGTCTCCCTCTCCTTAGGCAGGCGATGGGTTTAGGTGATCGTTTTAATGTGGGGGGATCTTCATGGAGGGAGGGGGAAAGACCGGGTCTGATTCTGATCCCGGTTTTGTTGCTTCGGAGAAGTGCCGTCAAGTCCAGTCAGCCTCGACTGGTGATCGTACAACTGAGACGAAGCTTAAACCAACGGGGACCGTGAGGGTGGTGGTAGGTGGCTGGGGAACAAGGCTTTCAAAGAAGGCGTTCTCGTGATGAAGAAGTGTTTTGAGTGAAGAATGAGACTAGAGATTTTTTTTCCCCCAAAACTGCTTTTGGGGGGAGTTTTTCATATCTGCCAGCTCTTGGAAGACAAGAGCAGTAGGTGGTAGCTAGGGCAAGCAGTTGTCACTCAGGATGTCTGCGTTTCTCTTCCGATTCCGAGGCAGGGTTGCTGTTGTCTGACTTGGGGCAAGTCCCCTCCTCTTTGTGTCTCCACTCGCCCGTCTGGAGATAACAACGCTCACCTGCTTTTGCAAAGCAGTTTTGGGCGATGCGAAGGGTGCTGCAGAGGTGCAGGGCACCGCTCCACCTTCTAAAGATGGACTTTGGGGAAGGAAACGGTGATATATGGCATTCTCACCTTCCTGAAATACATTGGACTTGGCTTTTGGAGTGGAAAAGTGAAAATACGATAGCCTAAATTAATAGTATTTGTCCTCTTAAGCAGGGTAAGGGCAGCATGTGAGGTTGTGCGGGGTTTTTTATTGTTGTTATTTTTTATTCACGCTTCCTTGAGCTGATTCTGGGAATTGTACTGACTGTGGTTATGTTTCTGGAAATGTGCAGGTTGGCCAGATGCAGTGGGGCATGGAGTGAACAGAAAGAGGTTAAATTGATGGATGACCAACAAGAGCAGGATTGTGCCTCAGAAGACCAAGAAACTATCCTGATTAATGGGGTGAAAGAAAATGGTAAGGAACTTAATTACAGTACATGAGGGAGCAGCGACAACTTGCAAGCCAACTTATTTTCGTAATTCCTTTCGTGTATTTAATTTTAGCAGTTTGCAGGTATCTCTGCAATGGGGAGCAGTAGGGTAAATGGGTATTTTCTGCACAGATGTCATTCCAGCTATGAATCTACACCTTTTTAGGTCTTAACAAGTACTGCTTTTGCCCATGCATATGCATGGTTGGAAATGTTTATGTGTACATGCAGTTTGAATTACGGGTTTTAGTTTGGTTTCTTAGGGAAAAAAGTCATACAAGACTACGTAGCCCCTCTGTCTGTTGGGAATCTTTCCCTCTCTTTGCAGTTACTTATGAACCCACTAGCCAATCTCAGCAAAATTTGACTGAAGGATACTTAGTCCCTACAAACTGGGGAAAAATTAGATTGCGTAGAAGAAACAAACCCGGATTAGCACCCATGGAAAGGGAAGGTTGGACTTGTGAGCTCGTTATTGCCTTTTCTGTGTGGCTCGCCAGCCAGCACGTGGAATCCCCTGGCCCGAAACACCGCTTCTGCACATGCTCAGGAGCTGCTAGCCACAGTCATGCTCCTGGGAGCCACTCAGTCATTCCAGCTTCCATCGACATCGGTGGGGAAGGATCAGCCCCTTCCAGCAGCCTGCCCAAAATACTTAACTTTATCTGTATCTATTTGGTCGACTCCATACTTGCTTTGAAAAGCAGTAACTGATGAGGAGTAACAGTGCTCTGCTGCCTGCAACCCTGATTGAAATAAATATTCCTCTAAGCATTTTCTCAAGTCATTTGGACTTTAGTCGCTAGCCACAGTAAACACAGTGGCAGTCCAGCGTTGAGGCAGAGCTTGACATTTTCATTCTTCACCACATTTTTATGTTTAATTTCATGGCTTTTTACATTTTGTATTGGCCTATAAATCTTGATGATATACATTTATATAAATTTGACCGTTAGATATCGAGGACTTGGTCCTCTGATGCCTTGTATGTTCAAATCCTTCTGTCGCCTCAAAACGAGGTTTACTCCAGCAAGAGCACGTACTCAAATGTTGTTCTTGTTCATTACCGACAACCTGGAGTGACTCCAGACACGTGGGTGCCCGTGAGGACCCCACAACACGAGCTGGTGGCAGGTGAAGCGTACACTTGCGCTCGCCCCTACGATGTAATTTGGGAGGTATCTGTCGTTGTCAGCCCACCTCCTTCATGACTACACATGGTAAAGCCGCAGCTGATGACAGCAGCTGGAGCTGCAAGGAGATTTTCTAGCCATAGTCCCCTCGTCTAATCTAATAGGCAGCAAAATCTTACCTGCTCAGAAGAGGTGGGTGATTTCTAGAACCTGATACCGCTTCCATGAAATTCAATTAAACAGGGCTTAAAAAGCACTTTTAATTAAACACTGTTGTGTTGTGTTGTGTAGGAGTCGCTGCTGAATCCAAAGCGGTGAGCCAGCAAGTAGCGCTGATGCCACCACCTCCCTGTTGATGGCATTGGGGATGGGGCTGATGCTTTTTGCCTCCTCTCCCCCAGCTATAAATGGGTGCGGGGAATCCAGAGCAGCCCTTGGGCTGCTGCAGTGCCCGGTTCGGGACTGGCCCCCCTTCGGAGCTGGTTGACAGCAGGATGGTTCAGTATTTTTCCGCTCGGGCTGCCCGTGTGCTTTTGGATGGCTGTTGAGTTAAACGGGGAAAGGTGTTTTTGCTTCTCCAGCGTTTTCTTTTTTAACTGTAGTCTTTTGGAGTATTGTTTACTTTCGAGCATCAATTGAATGTGTGCCTGATTTTAGGATGATACAAGCCCTAGAAAATCACGTTTTGGCATTTGTATTTCACAGGAGTTAAGTTCACGTATACAAGTATAAACCTAAAGAAATACCCAGAGAGAGTTTATTTTATGTAATAGCATCTCTGTGTATTGAATGCAGCATTGGAGATTGAATTTCAGCTTTCTACCTCCCCCTTTTTTGAGCCTTACAGCATTCACAGACATTCTTATTTTATCCTCAAATTTTCCATGCTTCCTGTCAGCTCCAAGCTGATTTTTATTTTATTTTACTTCTGAAGTGGAACTGCACTGGTTAATTTGTTTTGGTGCTTAAGGAAAAAGATACCACCTCTGCATTCCTGATCTAAAAACTGGTGGGAGGGACTCAAAAATCAGCTTGGTTTTTTTTTTTTTTAACCCTTTTTGAGGGAAGAGAAGCAGCACAGATTTCAAGCAAGTCAGTCTGGTCTTTTCCAAGCCACGCGTGTTGAAGATGTTTACAGGCATTGCGCTGCACCTGGTTTGATTGGTATAGCGTTTGGGAAGTTGTTCAAAGTCCTTCGAGCGCTGCATGGCTCCCACTGCAGCTTGCTTGTACTGGCTTAAGACTTTACTGATGGCTCCGTCCCTAAGGCCCTCGTAGCACAAAACCGCCGGGAGCTTTTGGGATGAGATTAGGGGGATTTTGACCTCCTCTGAGTTTTATGCTTGCCACGGGCAGGCAGCCCTCCATCCCATCTCGCTCCTTTTTGTATCGCCCACCTATAGGTGGGAGCCCTGCTCCTTGCCCTGCTCGGCAGTACCGGCGTGCCGGCACGGTGGGTATTTCATCGTGCCGGTGGTACGTGTCCCTGCATGAGCCTTCCCTTACCAGCTGGCGCAGGTTGGCATGGGGCGGGAGGAGGCTTGCTTTTCTATCAGTTCCAAATAAAAGCACTTGTCGAGGAGGGTCGCAGCAGCGTGTAGGTGCCAAATCCCTTCGGATGCCCCATTTCTTGCGACAGCCTGCTGCTCCAGCTGCGTTTTAAAGCGCTTGTCCCTCCTCGGAAAGCCTGCGCTGCTTCCGCTCTTGCCGCCCCAGCCTTCAGTGGAACCACCAAAAAGGTAAGATGTGAGCCACTACAAAAGCACCGGGCTCAGCTCCGAGTCGGCAGAGGTTTCCAGCTGGTGTGAATGCACACATGGGTATATATTTTTTTTTTAATACAGAGATATCAGAGCGTGTTCATGGATGAAAAGACACCGTATTTAAATTTCAAGGGTCATATCGTCCGTTGAGCCAGAAGTCAGATAAAAGTATATTCATAACTTTATTCTGCCATAAAAGAGTGCGACGAGGTAAAAATAAAAAATCGTTAGGTTTAAAAAAAAAAATCTTTACATTATTAAAAAGGCATTTTTAGAGATTAGGGAAGAATGGCAAAACCCACAATAATGCTAACAATAATTGCTTTAAAGCCTGTGTTACCTTCTACTTTCCCTTGGCGTGGACAGCGACAAAAAGACTACTGGGTTTTTAAAAATAGCCGTAACTTTCTGACTCTCGAGCAGTAATGCAGTTCAAGTATGTTTAAGCTGCAGACACCGCAGGGGGGCTACTTTGTTTCTTTAAGAATCTTATTTTTCCATTAATTTTTTCAATGTTAATGGGAACATTTTTATTAGGCTTGTTTTGTTTTTTAATAACCTTGTCAGATTGGAAAGGCAGTATCCAGGTAACGGTATGTATATGAGGAGGAAAGAAGGGATGGGTTTGGTTTTTTAAACGTACTCTTGTACCTCTTCCAGCTGGCTGCAGGGGGGAGAGCCTTTACCTCTCCCTTCCCTGCACATCTCCACGTTAATGAGATCCAGAAGGGAAGGATCGTGCTCCCGCGGGAAGGGCGTCTGCCGCTTCCCAGAGGAGCGGTTGGGAAAAGTCACCACCAAACCCTAGGGAGAAGGGGAGCGGGCTGGCGAGCCCGAGCAGAACCGCAAGGGTTGTAAACCATCTCTCTTCTTCTTTCTTTTCTCCCTGCCCCCCCCCACCCCAGAATCGCACGCCCTGGACGGCGATGAGAGGCCTTGCACCGCCGCCGAGGCCGCGGTCACGTTCTCAGCCTTGACGACAGCTCAGAAGGAAAACCACGCGTGCCACCGGGCGCTGCCTCCCCTGACTTCAAAGAAGCCCTGCTTGCTGAGCCCCCCGTCGCCGCTGAGGCTCACGGATGTACCCGAGCACGCCTCGGATGACTCCTCCGCCCACGCCATCTCCCTCACGTCCTGCGTGACGAAGGGCATGAGCTCCTGGTCGCTGCCGGGTGACTGCGAGAAGGCTCCTTTCACCATGATGGAGCCCGGAGGCATGTCGGCACTGACGGGCGACTGCTTGATGCAGCCGAGCCGGACCTGTCTGGGCTGCTTTATTGAATCAAAGGACGGCATTGATGCAGAGCCGGGAATAAGCTTGAAAGTGGGGGATATAAATAGGGATTATGACACCTGTTCAGTCTCTGATATAGGGATTCACTGCATGAGCACAGGAGAAACCATGAGATACGGGGATCAACTGCTTTCAGACCAGCTTTTAAGCTTCCCTATGCATAAATCGAGGGCAGCGGACAAAAGAGATGCAGAAAAATCTGACAGTGATTCAGAGGACCCCACTCAGAAAAATTATTACGAGGGATTACTATTAGACAAATGCAATGGTGAGGAACCTTTACTAACAAATCCCAACCAGGAATGGGGCTATTTTGAATCTTTCATTAGTGAAAGTAAAATTGAGCTGCTTGACCTCTGCTCCAAAAATGAGCTTTCTGTAAATCTGTTTTCCGAGGAAGACGTGGATAATTACATGTTTGATGACGACGATTCCACCTTGGGAAGCGATGTCTGCTCCCTAAAGATTAGATACGAATCTTTCCAGGACAACGTGCGGGAGAAGACCACCACCCTACAAGAGGACGCCCAGTTCAACTTCTTCCCCAGCGTGTTCGGCAACTGCACCAAAAGGGACAGCAGGAGCACCCTGAAAAGGGGGCCCAGCGGTGCCACCGACCCTTCTCAATTCAAATCTGAGGAAGGCATCATCTGGGGGGAGGAGGAAGAGGATGGCGAGGAAGAGGACGGCGAGGAGGAGGAGAAAGCTGCCTTAAATAAATCTTGCAACAGCACGGAGATGGTGCAGTACGTGGGCTCCAAGAGGAGCCACTTCTTGGACTCGGTGAATTCCACGGAGGACTCCGGGGAGTTCAGCGATGACAGCACTTGCACAGAGTCCTCCTACGACGTGCTGCGGGATATCAAGGACTGCAGCCGGTACCTGTCCCGGGACCACTCTGGCTCTTTCATTCAGCAGAACTACGGGTTGCGGGCGAAGAGGAAAGTGCGATACAGCGACGACTACCTGTACGATGTGGACTCCATCGAGAACGAGAAGATCCTGGACAAGAAGGAGTGGCTCCCGGATGGGCCCAAGGAGGAGGACGATGACGAGTGGTGCCCCAAGAAACGGCGAAAAGTCTCTCGCAAGGAGCCCCCCGTTATCATCAAGTACATCATCATTAACAGGTTTAAAGGGGAGAAACATATGCTGGTGAAGCTCAGCAAAGTGGATGCCAACGAGACAACTGTTACCCTAAACGAGGAGCTGCTCAGCAAATACGAGAAGCTGGCCCCACTGAAGGGCTTCTGGCAAGAGAGGCAGCAGAGCCGGCTGGATTTGCTCAGATCGTCTCTCTACCACAAGCAGAATTTCTATCTTAACGGCTCAGATGCTTCATTCCTCCCTCACCCACGGAAGCGAAAATGCAAGCTAGCAAACAGGCACCGGATTCAAAGAATTAAAGCCATCGAGCAATCAGTGAACAAGCTGGGCTCTTGCTCCTCTGATCACAAGCAGCCTTGCAGCAGTAAAGAGGACGCGGGCCTGAAAGGGCTGCCGGCGTTAGCCATCGCCACCCCCAGCTGTGCCAACGGATTACACGTAAACGACATCACGGGCATCGCCGCCGTGAAATGCAAATCGCAGGAACGGGAGCACAAGGGGACGGAGAGGAAAGTGCTCCGCAGAATCAAATTCAAAAGTGAAGCCAGGTTGAAGTGCAAGAAGATCAAAGCTGCTACCAGTACAGCGGAGGGCTCCCCGGCGCTGGAAAACCAGGACTCTGCAGCGCGTCTGAAGGACGAAAACGTTCCTTGTGCTTCAGACAGCTCCCATCTCCCGGAGTGCCACGAGGATAAGGTTGCTAAAAATTCTCCTTTCCTACCATCCACCTCCTCTTCAGACAAGCCTCTGCCATCTGCTAATATCACCACCAATGTACCCCTGATCCCTGGAGGGTATCTGCAGACGTTGTTAGATGCTTCTGATTTGTCGAGCAACACCGGTATCTCATACTTCGCCCAGCATCCCTCCGAGCAGCAGCAGCACCCGCTCCCCAGCATCGTCCCGGCAGAAAAGCCCTTCCCGGCTCTGCAGCCGGCACAGAGCTGCGTGCTCTCCCCGCCCTCCGAGTCGGAGCTGCAGCAGTCGCCCGGCCACTTGGAGATGGAGCAGAGCAGCTTCGGTAGCATGTGGCCGGCCAGCAAGGCTGCCGGCAGCAACCGCCAGGACTTCCCCGGCGACATGCGGGAGGCGGCCGGGCTGCCGAGCGAGTTTGGCGGCGGCGGCGGCAGTGCCACGGGTGCAGACGGCCTCCCCGCCTCTGGATACACTCAAGTCAATCTGAATAGCAGCAAATTGCTATACCAAAAAAATTACATGCCAGATAGCCAACAAGTGCAGTCTGATGATTCTTATCAGTCATGTCATTTTAATAATGGAGAGGGGCGCTTTCATTTCCAACGAGGTACACTAAGTACAGATGATGGCAGGCTCATTAGTTTTGATTCAGTGGGTTCATTGTCAGTTAGTTCTAGCAATTACAGTTCTTTAAGTTTAAAGTCTTGTGAAAAGGACGGCGAGGATGATATTAATGACGATTTCTTGGCCCACTGCAGTCCCAAGCTAGTGATCCAGCAGAGCATAGATGAAATCACCCCTTTGAAGGAGTCCACGGACCTTTTAGACATTTCCAACTTCACGCCTGATAAGTTCCGCCAGTCGTCGCTTTCGGAGATGTCCCCTCCGGACACTCCCAACCTGTCCCCGCAGATAGCTGGCTCCGACACCAAGCCCCTGGGCACCCTGAAGGGCTTTCAGGAGAGCCCCCAGGCCGCCCTCAACAGCTCTGAGAAGGTCAAGTGGAACTGCGGGGTCCTGCAGAGCGAGGATCAGGCAGATAATGGGTTTGCTTTAAATAATCACCAGTTCCAGTTCCATATGTTCAACGATGAAGATTCTGTCAGCCTTCTCGAAAAGAGTCCATGCTTGTCAACATTTAATGAGCCATCTGGTCAAATTAGCACCAATAGCAAAGTGTCAAAATCGAAGAGGAAAAGTTCATCCAGCAAGAATGTGGGTACAAACCAAAGCTCTTCCCAGAAAGCCACCCGGAAAAAATCACCCAAAACCAACAAAGGAGCCGATAAGCCGCAAGGGAAGAACTCCAGGCAGGCGCCCAAATCTGCCAGGAAAGGGAAAAACGCGGCGGGAGTCAACGGCGAGAAGGCTCCGGCCGTTGGCGGCAGGGCGGTCAACCAGCTGAGCAACACGGCCACCGCCACCAAGGGCCTCGCCGAGAGCGCTCAGCATTGCAGCCCCGCCGGGGTGAAGCTGGGCAAGCACAACGGGCTCTCCGGAGAGTGGGCGCTGGGAAAAGAGGGGGGCGCGGGCTGGTCGGAAACCAGCCTGGGCAACGCCACCAGCCTCTTGGATGACGATCAGAGGGAGTTTGAGGAACCTTCCAACATCCTGTCCAACATCGCGTCAGGAATGGCGGACGTCCAGAGGTTTATGATGGCCTCCATCGAGCCCTTGTGGGGGCCTGTTGGCCACAACAGCGTTCCAGACATCTTCCGGTCACCAGAGTCCAACAGCCTGAAACTGAAAACTCTTAAAATTTTGGCAGGGACGTCCCAAGAGTCGAAGAAGAAGGCGAACGGCGGCTTGCCGGGGGCGGCGAAGAACCACAAGTCGAACAACAAGGGCTCAAGCAAAAACGGCAAAGCCGCAACCGGCGACCCCGGTCGCCCCAACTGCTCAACCGGGTACACCACGGACATTCACGCTCCCTTTTTTGATAAAAACTATAGTAACCTGAGCACTTTAGGCAATAACGGACCTACCCATAAAAAACTCTACCGTCATAAATCCAGTTCGAAATCGCTGAGGGATGAGAACTGTAAAATAAAGCGAACGGACCGCGAACAGCCCCACAAGGACCCCCCCGTGACAGCTGCTTTTGAGAAACTGAGGTAATGCTGCACCAAACTGGCTGGAATGCCCCTTAACCTCCCTCCCACCTGCTAAGCCCGCTGTTCCTCAGTTTTTCCTTCCTGAAAGCAAAAGTTGCATGAAAAAAAAAAAAAAAAAAAAAAAAAGACGTTCCCCTTTTACAGTTTTGGTTTGGTTTTGGTTTTGGGGTCGGTTTTTTGGTTTGGTTTTGGTTTGGTTTTGGTTTTTTTTTTCCAATGCATGAAAATACTTATTACTTGCAAGCTACCTAAAAGAATGACCAATTTTCTGGCTTGGCTGGGGTTAAAAAAACTAACAAGGCTACTCTTTTCTGCTGTTTGGCTTCTTCAGTTTTTAATTACTTATTTATTGGGGGAAACAAAAAAAAAAACAAACCATGATTACACGCTCTTTTTAATGATTTTGAGGAGGAAAGACTTTTTTTTTTTCTTTTTCTTTTTTTTTGGGAACATTTTGTAAAAAATAAACCACAAAAAAAAAAAAAAAAAAAAAGCGGTTATGCATCCAAAAGCCAAGATCTCGAAACTTAAAGGCTCTTTCCTTTGCAAATGAGAACTCGTTCCTAATTGAGCTTCACGTGGCAATTTTGAGTGCTTTCTGGCCCCCTCTGCTGTTTTATCTCCTAACCTGCATCATCTAAAGCTGCATCTTCTGTACCCGCCCGCCTTTAGCGCGTACGCTCCGTCGTGGTGACTCCAGACGAGCTAACTAAGATGGCATCAAATGTTTGATTTTTTCCTGCAGGGAATCAGACTCCATTCTTCTTAAAGCAGAAACAACATTTTTGGGTTTTCCTGTATTTGAAGAAGAGACTCCCTTTTCTAGAAAGACGGTTGATGTTGGTTTCCTTTTTTTTTTTTTTTTTTTCGGTTGGGGTTTTTTTCCCGTCGGCTCCTTTTCGAAATCTGCCTTGTGGTATGTTGAAATGTAAGTGCTGAAATGAAGAGTTTGAAATTGTGGGAATTTTATTATTTGAAAGCAAACCTAATCTGGTATTCTCTGTGAAAGACTGTTTTAAAAGTCATACTGTTGTACAGTAGTTTATGCACTATTACCCACAACAACAAAAAATTGTGCCAAACTATGAACAAGTGACTGTATTGTATATATTTTTACTTCTCTATCAACATTGGGTTGTGAGTGTTTTCTGCAGCTATGCCTTTTGGTTTTACTAGAAACATTCCAGTTGTTAAGTACTAACCACCCCCCTTTGAAAGCACCTGTAACTCACGATGAAAACGATATTGTTCACTTATACAACTTACCAAAAGTTTTATGGACATGACTAAAAGTGTGCCAAATTTACTTACCTCATTTCATGGATTCACCCTGTGGTTTAAAGCTCATAAAGGGAAAAAAAGAAAAAAAAAAAAAAAGAAAAAAAAGGGAAAAAAGGGGGAAAAAAAAAAAAAGAAAAAAGGAACTTTGAAACCGATGCTGGGAAATGGTAACGTCCTCTCTTTGAAACCATGAGCAGAAAAACAATGGTGAAATGTTGAGTTTCATTATAGGAGAGAGTTGAAATGGTGGAGGAGTTCAGAAAACCACTGACGGTAAGTTTGCCAGGAACTCGAGTGTCTGCATCTAGCGACTACAGAACAGCTGCTTTTCAAGTGTCTGTTTTCTTAAAGCAAAACCTGTAGCTGAAGATCATTTGAAATGCAAAGTTACATTGCTAATTCTTTGTATCTCAGTTTTATATATTTTATAAGAACCTGGGATAAATTCTAAAATAGTTATAAAAACAGAACTAATACGTTTCATACATTTATTGCTATTTACTTTTCCTTTGAGTAGTTTCTTAAACATTTTCAATGCAGAGCCTGTCGAAAGCGCTCTCCTGTCATAGCTTTGGTGTTTCCTAAATGTCTAACCTTGCGATGCCAATATAGTTTGAGCTTTCAGAAGCAAAGTCATTAGTTTTAAATACAGCTCTGAACCCTTTCTTTGATTCAGTTCCTAAGATAAGAAAAGAAAAAAAACACGGAGCTATTTGTGATCTCACCGATCAGGGCCGGATCATACACGACTGGACTTTATTAAGACAGCGTTAAGTATTGAATGCTAAATGTATTCTCAAAAGGCCTTATTTGTAACCCTACTCACCACACCCTCGCCCTCCAAGAGAATAACAAACCCAACAAATCTCTATTTTCCTTGTGCAACTGAGAGCCTGTGCGTTTTGCTGCTGATTTCTTACGAAACCTTGATATGCAAGAGCCCTGCTAACTGGGAGCTATTGGGAGCAGAGGGATGCGCGGCTTGGACACGTTTATGCAATAGAAAACGATGAGGAAGAGGAGCCTTAATAGCAGTCGGACAGATCACGTTCTCGACATGGTCGTGAGCATAGAGGGTGTTTCGCAGAGGACAGGACTAGACTCGGGTTTCCTTACAAGTAGGGGGTTTTTTCAGCCCACGCGCGAGGCAAAACAGCAGAATTGTTTTCAGTTAATTTAGCAAAAAAGCAGACTGAACAATTCAAATCGAAGTTGAGTTGCAAAGTGTCGATTTAGAATCAACGTGTTTTCAGCATTTGCAGATCTTGAGGTACAGCTTAGGCTCCGCTCTGCAATCCCGGAGAGAACAGCACAGTCATTGCATTGCGTTTTGTTTAACAGATGAAAGAAGGAATTCTGAAAAAACAGTAATTCTGAAAACTATCCTGTAAGCTCATTTATTCCATGAAAAAGTGAATTGCTGGCGTTGGCCGGAGTGAGTTGCTCCGGATGAGACCGGTCCCTGGGTACCCCGCGGGTTGCGGCGGGTGGGAGCAGGGTGCAGCATCCCACCCCGGCTCTGGCTCCAGGAGGGAGATCCCGAAGATGCTCAGGATTTATTTTGGAGACAGAGCTGTGCGAGGGCTCCATCCTTGGGCGTTTGGCTTACCTGCAGCCTCCACGCTCTCCCCTGCTTCCCCAGCAGCTGTCTTTTCTATTCGTAGGCTCAGCAGATACAACAAGCTTGGGCCACTGCCATGGTGTTGGCATATCCCGTTTTTTCAGCGTTCCTCCCACATGCTGCAGGATGAGGGGCTGCCGGCCCCCTTCTTTCGGATGTTCAGGCTGCTGCTCCTACGGAGACAGGTCAGGTCCAGGGCTGGGATGCGGCACGGCCCTTCTTTTTGCCCCAGAACCATCGTTTGAAAGCACATTTCGACTGGCCTGCACTGTGCTTGTTACGCTTAATATTATGAATATGGGACTCGTAATAAAATACCTTGTACTGAACCAGACAGCAATATTTATTGCATTCGAGAAATGTGCAATAGGGCATGAATATAAGGCATAAAACGTATTGACTATTTTATTATATGTTGGAAATCCATGAATACCCAGCTAGGTGTTTCAGGACAGTGCTAATCACAAATACCAGCTGCCTTGTTGCTCTTTCCTTCAGTCCTTCTGTCGCTCCGATTTCGCTGCCGTCTTCGGTTGTCATCCCATGTTGTCCCCAAAAATCTCTGACTGGGGAGATGTTAAAGAGCCCACATCCCTCATGGTGTGGCACTGGCCCTCCTCTGCATCTGAAAAAGTGATCTCTGCTGATTGACCCCAAAACTCGGCAATTGCCTTGAGCCAACCATTTGCCCTTCTCCCTTTTGATCTTCATAGAATCACAGAATGGTTTGGGTTGGGAAGGACCTTTCAAGGCCATCGAGTCCAACCCCCCTGCAAGAGCAGGGATATCTCCAACCAGATCAGGTTGCTCAGAGCCCCGTCCAACCTGACCTTGAATGTTTCCAGGGAGGGGGCATCAACCACCTCTCTGGGCAACCTGGGCCAGTGCTTCACCACCCTCATTGCAAAAAATTTCTTCCTTAAGTCCTTCTCCGCAGGGCTGCTCTCAATCCCTTCATCCCCCAGCCTGCAGTGATACTGGGGGTTGCCCCGAATCCCGGTGCAGGACCTTGCACTTGGCCTTGTTGAACCTCATGAAGTTCACATGGGCCCACTTCTCAAGCTTGTCCAGGTCCCTCTGGATGACATCCCGTCCCTCAGGTGTGTCAGCTGCACCACACAGCTTGGTGTCATCTGCAAATCTGCTGAGGGTGCACTCGATCCCACTGTCTATGTCATTGATGAAGATATTAAACAGCACTGGTCCCAGTATGGACCCCTGAGGGACACCACTTGTCACCAGTCTCCATCTGGACATTGAGCCGTTGACCACTACCCTCTGGATGCGACCATCCAACCAATTCCTCATCCACTGAACAGTCCACCCATCAAATCCATATCTCTCCAATTTAGAGAGAAGGATGTTGTACAGGACCATGTCAAAGGCCTTACAGAAGTCCAGACAGACGACATCCATAGCTCTTCCCATCTCCACTGATGTAGTCGCTCCATCGTAGAAGGCCACTCGGTTGGTCAGGCAGGACTTGCCCTTGGTGAAGCCATGCTGGCTGTCTCAAATCCCCTCCCTGTCCTCCATGTGCCTTAGCATAGCTTCTAGGAGGATCTGTTCCATGATCTTCCCAGGCACAGAGGTGAGGCTGACAGGTCGGTACTTCCCAGGGTCCTCCTTCTACCCTTTTTAAAAATGGGTGCAATGTTTCCCTTTTTCCAGTCACCAGGGACTTCACCTGACTGCCATGACTTTTCAAATATCATGGACAGTGGCTTGGCAGCTACATCAGCCAGTTCCCTCAGGACTCGGGGGTGCGTCTCGCCAGGTCCCATAGACTTATGTATGTTCAGGTTCCTCAGGTGGTCACGAACGCGACCTTCTCTTACAGTGGGAGGGACTTTGCTCCCCCAGTCCCCGTCTTGCGGTCCATCCCCTGGAGAGGTGTGGGAAGAGAGGTTGCCAGTGAAGACTGAGGCAAAGAAGTTGTTGAGTAGCTCAGCCTTCTCCTCGTCCGTTGTTGCCAGTTTGCCAGCCTTGCTCATCACGGCAGTATGCTTTCTTTGACCTTCCTTTTCTGGCTGACGTACCTGGAGAAGCCGCCCTTATTATTCTTTGCATCCCTTGCCAAGTTCAGCTCCATCTGCGCCTTGGCCATCCTGACCCCATCCCTACGCAACCGGGCAGCATCCCTATACTCTTCCCAGGATCCCTGTCCCTGCTTCCACTGCCTGTGCATTTCCTTCTTGCCCTTAGTTTGACCAGCAGGTCTCAACTCAGCCATGCCTGTCTCTTGCCTTCCTTGCCTGACTCCTTACACCTGGGGATCGAGAGCTCTTGTGCTCTAAGGGAAAGCGTCCTTAAAGATCTGCCAGCTCCATTCTGCTCCCTTGTCCCTGAGGGCAGTTTCCCAGGGGTCCTATTGACTAACTCCTTGAAGAGCTGGAAGTTTGCTTTCCTAAAATTCATCTCCACCTGCCTATCACTACCTCAAGGTTTTCATCACTTCCCGCCTCGGCCTCACTCCTTGCCATACGAGATCGCCTTGTCCACTTGCCCTTCTTGTCAGTACTGGTGAATTTTTGTTTTTCACGGCGCTGCTCCCAGCTGTGGGAGGACCGGGATGTCGGTCCCACCCATCCCTGCCCACCATCTGCGCACCCCCGGGGCTCCCCACACCTCCCCGCGTTGGCTCCCGTCTCGGCTCAGCCTCTTGCCCAGTCCCCGTGCACTTCCAGCCTCCTCTTGCATCTTCTACTTGGGCTCCTGGCTGTTCGGGGCGACTAATCCAAGCCACGCAAAAGCCGTTTATTCTGCAGCATCCCTTAAAATGCCTTTTCTGCTTTATTTTGTTTCACTCCTCCTCTAGAGGCACCCCAGCGGGTGCCCTACGAGAGGAGCGGTGTCAGTGACGCTGCGCTCCTAAGCCGCGCCGTGCTGGCACACTGCGGTTTGGGCAACTTGTCATCGGCAGCAAAATTAAGAAGCAGAAACCAGCTGCTTGCAAAGGAAGGTCATCAAATCTATCTGAGAGCAGACCAACGTGGGGCAGTTCAGCGCAAGCCCCTGGCTCTCCCCCCACCTCCCCGCAGGAGCGCGGGTCTCCCCGGTATGGGGAGAGCATCCGCTTCCCTGCGGCGACTGCGCCGTGCGGGGGATGTCCTGCGGAAAGAAACCCTACAGCGGCCCAGCAGTAGCCAGCCCACCCCCGACGGCCATAGTTTTGCTGGAGGTACTTGCATATAGAGGTTTTGTAAACAGAAAAATAATAGGCGATGGGGATTTGAGTAATCGTCTTTTTAAAAAAAACGTAGCCAGGTTTACATCTTGCTTTTCGTTTTTTAGAGCGTAAGAGGGTTGGGTTGTTTTTTTTTAAGAAATGGCGTGAGAATAATGACTTGCGGACCTTTAGCCAGGTCTTTCGGGAGGAGGAGGTCGTCAGCAGCGCGCAGGGCTGTCCCTTGCTGGCACTGCGCCGTCCTGCCGAGGCCAGGTCTGGGCAGAGAGAAAAAGCCAAGGCTGGCTTCAGCCCGGCGGTGGTCGCTTTGCGGAACCATTGCTGCGCGGCTTGCTTTTTTAAACAGTCAGGATTGCTGTGGTTTTTTTCGGCGTTACGGCTCAAGTGGGCCACGAACCAAAATACAGGTGTTTTAAGCATTTTCATCCTTTACCTGCTGGACCATATTCTTCTTTCCCTAAGGTCCCGATCTAGCAAAGCGCTTAGGTGGGAGCTCGCTCCCAGGGGCTCCTGCCCGCTGAGTGCTTTCCTGGACGGCAGCCGGCCGCTGCTGTTAAGTCACGAGCAAAACTCCCTTGAAGTCAGTGTAAGTGAGAAGAGGATCAGGTGCGTGGACTTCAGTTGGTGCAGGATCAGGCCCTCGGTCTTACTTTCTCAACTCGGTGCGTTGGACTTTGCCTATGCAGCTCCCAGGGGGTCCAGTGGAAGTTGCATGGTTCAAGCCGCCGACATCTATTTGAGAATGTGCCTCTTTATCTCTTCAGCGTGTGAAATAATGCAAAAAAAGAAAAAAAAAAAGAAAAAATAGAAAATAAACAATGTCTGTGGTAGAAGCAAGGCTTTTCAAATCTGTTTCTCAGGTAAACAAGTGACACTAATGACAGTGGAGTAACAGCCATCTAAGGGAATTGGGATCTAAAGCAGGAGGATGCCCTCCATCTCGCAGGATGCTTGGGTTGCCAGACACGTTTACTGAGCCTTTGAACACTTGGTGCGAAAGGAAACAAGGAATAGAATCGGTATTCACCACTACCCTTCGCTAGCTAGACAAACGTCCATTTCAAAAGCACAAAGGGAAGACTTCAGCATAAACTAAACCACACACACGCAAAAGAAAGGTACCAGTTAAACTCCTTTTGTCTCTTACTCCCCGTGGGAAGCAGGGTAGAAATCCAAGGAGCTGCTCTGTTCCGCTGCCCGCGGCGCCGGCCAGGGCGCTCGACTGCTGCCTCCAGAGATGTGAATGTACTGCTCCTTGCGTTCCCTTCCATAGAACTAGAGGCACCTCGTTAGGAAGTTGCTCCTGTTTTATGGTGCTAAAGAAAACTTTTATCCCCCCCTCGAGCATTTAAGAACTATGAAATGGCCCTTTTTATGAATGTAACATATCCATTTCTGTTCCACATTTTACACTGCAATTTTAACATGTTTGGAAATGATTTGCCTTTTTTCTTTTAGAATAAGCTTTATAAATATTCTGTAGAGTCAATTGAAGTATAATTCTTAAGGATCACTCTAAGACGCCTACAAAATCTTGTATATTTTTAAGTGTGCCAATTTGTAAAATATTTTGTAAGTGTATATTTTTCTTAGAAAAGTGCTGTGAAGTGTTTGTATGTGTGAGGTTTCCCTTTTTTTGCACCTTCGGGTGTTAATAAAAGGATGTATACTTAAAAGTTTCTGGTTTTAAAAACCAAAATACAAAGAAAAAATTAAACTTTTGTTGGGAATTTTGTAATAAAAAGAAATGTTGTGAAAGAGTGTAGTGATATTGTGTAAAGGAAACTGGAAAATTTGTGAGCGCTTTGCTGTTTTATAGATCCTCTTGTAAATTATTCTTGTAATATTTTGGGTTTTGTTGTTCTTGTTGCAAAGGTTTTAAATATTTGTGACTGACTCTGTATGGTGAAAACGTCATATTGTTAACTTGCTGAGTTTTGTTATATTGTTTATGGAATAAATAAAAAAATTAAAAATCTCATTTTAAGATCATATATGAAGAAGACATTAAAACTGCCATTTATTGAATATTAGGAATCGTTTCTTTAAACCAATCGCTACTATAGAGGAGGATGGGGCTGGCTGCCCCCTCGGCGCACGCTCCTCACCCCAGCCCGCCGGCTTCGTTGGGCTGATGCTCGCTGCCGTGACACGCGTTAGAGACGGCGGCGCGGCTGCGGACGGGCAGAAGTGGGAAAAAACGCTGGGATCGCTTCTGCTTTAAAGAAGCGTGGCTTTGTTTTAATCGAGAAGTGGAAACGGCGTCGAATCGACACAGAGAAGAGGTAACCGGTGCGTCTTCCGAGGGTGCGGAGATGGGGCAGGGCGGCGCAGCCGGGAGCGGAGGCTCTTCCCAGCCGGCCGTGCCCGGGGAGAGCGGGGTCCCCGTCCCCTCAGCGTCCCAGCAGTGCCCGGACGCACGGCCCCGGCCCGGCCTTCTCCTGGCAAGGAGCAGTGGGTGCAGTGAAACGCCCCGTGGTTCTGAGCGCTGCTGTCTTCGTTTTCTTGTGGAAAATGCTTTAAAAATGATTTTTTTAAAGATTACCATTCCTTTCGTTAGTACTTGATAGGAACAACGCGGGGGGGGGGGCATTAATTCAGTCTGAGGTCTTTCCAAGCCCTGCCAGCAGAAAGCAGGACACGGGCACCGTGATCAGCAACCAGATCCCTCGGCAAGGGGGTGGGAAACGATCCCCCAAAAGCAGACCTGGTTCCTCTACAAGCTGCCCGAGGTCACAGACCGGTTTCAGACAAGCGGTGCCTCCCCAGAATTGTGCCGGACGGGCACAGCGGGGATTTCCGTGCTTCCCACCGGTCGTGAGGATCCCGATGCCGGGAGCCCGGAGCAGCAAGCGGGGTGAGCGCTGGAGCAGGGCTGCCGGCTGGGGAAGGCTGTCGGCAGCTCGGCTTCAAGAAGGACCGAACCCAGGCTGGCGCTGGACGGGTCTGCTTTCTGGTAAGTAAAATATATAGAGGGGCTGGGCCAAGCCTATGGCTACCAAAACCACCCAGTCTGCCCTGCTACGTGGGATCGGTCCCACGACCCACAGGCTGGAAATAGTTCTAACCCCTTAGTGCGAGTCTTGGGTAGAAGTCTCGGGGACAGACTTTTTAGTAGGGCCTGTTGCCGTAGGACAAGGGGGAATGGTTTTAAACTAAAAGAGGGGAGATTCAGACTAGATCTAAGGAAGAAATTTTTTGCGCTGAGGGTGGTGAAGCACTGGCCCCGGTTGCCCAGAGAGGTGGTCGATGCCCCCTCCCTGGAAACATTCAAGGTCAGGTTGGACGGGGCTCTGAGCAACCTGATCTGGTTGGAGATGTCCCTGCTCTTGCAGGGGTTGGACTCGATGGCCTTGAAAGGTCCCTCCCAACCCAAAGCATTCTGTGATTCTATACAACCATTGCGCACGCAGCGACACCGCAGCAGTGCAAGGCGAAGGATGGGGAGCCAACACCAATGCTGTCCCGGTGCGGCCCCGGCCCCGCGCGCAGGGCTCTGCAGGGGAGGTGCCAGCGGCGGCCCTGTGTGCTGGGGCGAGGGGCGGGTGGGATGGCTGACGTTTCGCCGAGCTGTTCTTGCAGGTTGTCTCCAAAAGCAGGGTTATGTTGCTCAAAACCACGCTTTTGAGTCCCTGTTGCAACGTTGGGCTTTCTGCGGTGAGACAGACACGCTGACACAACCCCGGGGCTGACCCGGCTGCCTGCCTGTGCGGCTGCAATGCCAGCAGGTACGTGTCCCGCATACCAAAATTTGGGGTGGGGAGATGTGCTGGTGTGTCCTCCCCCACCCAGGGAGGATGCCCATCGTTGGAGAATGCCCATCGTTGGAGACAAAAGTTGCTCTTTCGGTTTCTGACACAATGAGATGGGTATTTCCCAAGAAATTTTTTGGGCTCTTCCATAGCTGGCTTGCAGGCTACGAGCTGGCACAGCCGCCAGCACCCTTCCCGCTCGGAAACAAAGCTCAGTGCCAAAGCCCTGAGCTCAGCAGCTTCTCCGGCTGCCATCGCTCCTGCGTGGTGTGGGCAGCGCCTGTGGTCTTGCTTAACTCCCGTGGACAGGCAAGGCTGTAGCTGATAAACCCCCGGCTGTTCCTCAAAGGGACTGTACCATCTCGGGGGCTCCTCTGCTGCTGTCACGGATGGTGGCTGCTTCCATAGAGACTTTTTTTCGCTTGCTGCAGCAGCATCCCACCCTCTGAACTTCCCTACGGATGCAGAAGTTGCTGGGAATGAGGTGAAGCATCCTCTTCACATTCCCAATTTTTAACTGCGGTCAAGCATTTAGCGGCTGCGTGAGCGGTGCTGCCCCGGCGCGGGGACCAGCCGGAGGTTTAGCGTGGGCATCGGGCTGGGGGGGTGAACATACGTAAGGAGCGGTGATACGGCTGGAAGAGGGATGCTCAGGGATCGGCCCAGGAGCAGGGGAGTGACAAGAAACGTGCGTTAGTGACTGGTTTCACATCCAGCTGCATTAAAGAAAATGGGCTTTTGCAGCTTGTTTCCAGCTACCCTGCCCCCAAAGCCTCAACTCCGCTGAACTCGGTGAATAAATACCTGGTATAAACCAAAGGTTTGGTGTATTTACCAGCCCACTGATTTAATAAACTTAAAAGCAGGTCCCTGAAGAAGGCTTGCAGCAGATCCCCTGAGCCATTCAACCTAAGCCATTCCAAAAGCTTTAGGAGCCTCCCGCCATGGACAGATCGAAAATTCAGCCTGGTACCGATGGGTGCTCGACGCTCGTGCCAAGCACCGCCGGATCTCACTGCCCAGCATCCAAACCGGTGAAACAGAAATCCGTGCTCGACTGCTGAGCTCCAGCAGTATTTCTGGAGCCACCTCAGGCATTTCCCCTTGGCAAAGCCCAAACCTTTGGCAAAAGCCAAAGCCCAAACCAGCCTGCACGGGTTAATGCTGCTCTTCCAGCGACCCCCGTGCTTTTAGTCTGGCCATTTGCCTGCTTCGCTTTGGTAACTGGAGCCGGCGATCCCAGGCGTGGCTTGATGGAAGGGACCATCACAGGGACGCACTGGGAATGCTCCCATCCGGGGGCTTCCCGGGGCCGTGGCTTATTGCAGAGCTGGGCAAAGCCGTGGATGGCCACAGACATCCATCAGGGCAGCTGCCGAGAGCTTCTGCTCGGCAGCCGGAGGGGAAATTCTTCACCTTGGTTTCCCAGACAAGCCCCAGCTCCGGGAGCACGTGTACTGCCGTTCTGTAGGAGAGCATTGCATGAATCCTCCTAATTTCCAATAAACCCCCATCTTCCGACGTTGTTTGTATAACAACTGCGGCTCTAGAAAAGGTGTTGAAAAGAGGGACTCAAGTAATTTCGGTTCCAGCTGCACTTTTGTGGGAAAGCCCATCAATACAGATGTTTTAATGATTTGCTTCTCAAATCCCAGGGGAGCTATTTTTGATGTGCAGATTCCTCTGAAGTCTGAGCAGGATAAATGTAGCAGCCCCTGCTACAGCATTCAGGTGGGAACAAAGCTAACCAGAGCTGGGGAGTACAACCGAAATGTCATTGCCTTGGCAAAGCAAAGTACTAAAAAGACAAACAGTCCAGCTGGGAAGGGTAAATTAGGGTTAAAATTACCCTCCACTTGAATTGCACGGTCTTATCTTTGTAGCATTTTAAAGGCAGAGGCTTCATCGCGGTAGTGCTCCTTTAAAGGGATAAATTCCCACATTTAAAAAACATAGGATACAGTGAAAACTGCCCTATAAAATAAGGCACCTGTTAACCGTATAAAGTCTCCATCTTTTACCCAAATAAAACACATTTAATTAAGCAGCGGAGCCTTCATATACCTGAGTAATGCTCCAGAAAGGGCCCTGTTAAAGTGGGTTTGTGTTTATCTAAGACATTTATATTATATGCACATATAATTAAAATGCTCATAACTTCTGGGTGAACCGTCATCCATCTATGCAGCCCAGTGACTTTGCCTCGTGAATGAAAGCAGAGTCAGATTTTAATTAGGAGGTAATTTAATATCACCGGCTTCTCCGTCTTGCCAGCGGGAGCTGCTGGCTGGCAAAGGCAGGCTGGGGACAAACCTGGCCTGGGTAATACCAGGTAATACCTGGGTAATTCCTCAGTGGTTCTTGCTCTGGTTTAACTGCCTTCTCTGAGTCCTGAAGCAGCAATATCATTTTGCAACCGATTCCATAGCACGGCTTAGAACACGTCCACCTGCGCTCAGGAGGACTGTGCCTTCGCCTGCACTGAGCAGGATTCTGCACAGCCGTTTCTCAACCTATTTAACTGCTTCGCCCGGTTAACGGACGGAGCAACAGCGGGGAGGTCAGGGGGCCAATAACGCCGCACTGCCAAGCAGCCCTCCTGCACGTGTCCCAGGAAGAACTCGATTCAGAATCTATTTCCCATAGCATTTTCCATTATGAGCTTACCTCTGCTAAAGGCTACTCTGCCGTACCTTGACTCAAAGCCACCTTAAGACCCATCCCGATCACCCCAGCCGCTGTGACAGGAGAAACCCTGCCCCTCCACGCGCTGCTTTCTACGGGGAATTCAGTTATTTAAACGCCTGGGAAGCGGGATGCATTGGACCGCGCTTCCTTGCTCTCCCTGCCTCAATGCAGGCAGAAGCAAAGCGGTGCACGGCTGCTGGTGGGCAGGGACGGGAGAGGAGCGGAGATGCCGGCGGGGCGCAGGCCTGCCCAGGTCCCCGTCCGGTCACAGCAAACCCGCGTGTTTAACAGGGCACGCTGACGAAGCCCACCCAAACCCAGGTGGGAACTCACAGCCCGGATTTCTGGAGCGGTCTGAACAACGGCATCGAGCCACTTCATTTGACGGACAGCCCGCTGGTCTGTCCGTCTTTCTCATCCCCTTTAATTATGCCGTAGGAAAACGCCGTGGGCTTGGGTGCGAGTTTCTCGGAGCAGCGTCTGGGAAGCGTTCCTGCGGTGAGGGGCTCCCTCGGCATCCCCCCCTGCCGCAGCCTGCTGCCCCGGACGGGCGGCTCAGCCCCGCAGCTCCCCTCCGGCTGCTAACCCCGTGCCTGGGCTCCCAGCCGGGGCGAGGAGACGTCCAGCTTGAGTTCAGCCAGGCTGGACCGTGGAGGTTTTTACCTGATCAGAGCACGGAAACGGGAGAAGCTGATCAGTTATCTGATGAATTTGGTGAGGTTTTTTTCTTTTCTTTTCGTATTGCCAAAGCTTAGAAGCCAGGCTGGATGGGGCTTTGAGCAACCTGGTCTAGCGGAAGGTGTCCCTGCCCATGGCACGGGGGGTTGGATGAGGTGATCTCTAAGGTCCCCTCCAGCCCAAACCATTCAGTGATTCTATTATTCTAAGCTCTTTTATTTTGAAGGGTAGGGTCAGTACGGTTTAATGTAATATTATCCAGGGCATATGCTGAGAGGGGTCAGAGATTCTTTGGGTGCTGTTTGCATGGGTTTGGGACTAGAAGGGCGCATTAGATGTGGCTACACACATTTTGGGAACCGCAGCTGTGCCGTTTTCCAGCTGTGCTGGAGTACCTGCCCTGGCTAAGGGCGTACGAGCCCTCATGCCTGCGAGGGACTCGTTCAGGTCTCCTGTTCCCAGGTGGCCACGCAGACAGGGTGGGATGCCACCAGCCGGGACGCACTGGTTGTTCCCGGGCTCGGGGTGGACGCTGGTGCTGTGAGCTGCAGTTCGGTATGGGCTGAGCCCTCAGAGGGATTCATTTGGGAAATGCCTCATCTGGGAACCTCAGCGATAATGAGATCTGGGATGCTGCCGAACTGCTCAGCACCAAATAGCCTTGGGCATGTCTAGAAATACGGTGCCCACAGGATTAGGCATGAATTTTCTGACGATGACACATTGGGCTGGGATGGAGGCAGGTAAATTCTACCGTGGCCCTGCCAAAGTCCTTGGACACTTCAGGACATCTTTAACTTACCTTGAACGGGATGGTACCGTGTGATGGAAGGAAGATTTGCTCCTCCCTCTCCTGTGTCCCTGACCGGTAACTAAACTCCTGGATTATCTCTCTGCAAACGTGCAAAGTGCCTTGAAGCCCGTCGATACCATTTGAGTCATCTCTCGTCAAGAGCAACGGGAAATTGTGAAGCTGAGACCGCTTTCGCCCCATGCTGTGAAGCTGCGCTACAGGCGCCGCACCGGATCGTTGCGTGTGGATTTTCACGCGCTGGGGAATGGCACGGATTGAATTACATGTGGAAGCCGAGCTTTCACTCTACATTTCCTTGCTTGCTTTTTGCTTTAATATAATCCATCTTCTGCTGCAGAGCATGCCAGGGGAAGATTTGCAATGTGCTAAAACCTAAGAAGCTGGAGTGTGAGAAGCTGCGATGGGAAAAATAATCCAACAGCACATAAACTTTGTTTAGCTGCCCAGTGAGCTTAGCCAAAACCACTCAAAAAGGGTCAGAAGCGCCAGCCAGCCGCCCAGGGCTGCATCCCAAGGGCTCACTTTATATAGTGTTTAGGGATGCTGTAGGTCCAGTCCGAAGGGTCTGGCGCAGAAGGATGGGCACGCAAACATCGGAGTGAGATGCTGCAGCCCGAGCTCTGCCGAGCTTTGCAGGTCGTATGCCGTGCCGGCACCTTGCCTGGATTTCTTACCTGCCATTTCCAAAAGAAAAAAGGCTGGGTGGGCTGCAGCACCATTTGTTCTCCCTGCGGAGCCTTTCCCCGAGTTGGTAACGTCGCATCTAGAGGACTCGAAACTTTTTTTCCCCAAGCCCTTGCCTATGGGCTGGTGTCTGTCTCGCTAATGAAACCTTCCCCGCTGCGCTGCCAGCCCCGGCACAGCCCAGCCACCAGCCCGGGGCACGCGTGCCGCTGGCCCTCCGGGGTTCATTAGCTGAAACGAGTTAGCACAAGGTGGGAATATTCTCATAAAATTAGCTCGTGCTGAAGCGTTTGCAGGCTGGAGGCCTCTAGAGGGTGTCAGGTAATGAGTTTAAATTGCAGATGTATTTTTCTCTCTTCGCGTAAAAAAAAGTCAATACAAAAAAAAACGGGAATTGCTTTGTGTCAGGTATTCGTAAGTGCTTTTCTTAAATATATTTTGAACTTAGCGATGACAGTGTTTCCGGGAACAACAAATTAGGAGCCTGTTGCAGTGCTGTGAGGGTGTCTGCGGGCTTTGCAGCACTCTGTAATCAGCAGCACACAATGCAAACACGGCCTCCGATGCCCGAACGGATGCGGCGCGAGGCTCCCATTTCATCTCCGCGAAGTCATAGCCAAAGTGCAGACGATGCCTTACGCCGTACGCAGGCGGCATTACACCATCCGAAGTGGGAATTGGGGTTAGGATTAATAAACTCAAATTTTACAGATTTATTCCGTGTTAAATGTGTTCCACTTCCAAGTTCTGCCCACTGGAGCGATCGTTTCTCATAAGGATTTGGGGTGCTAACACTCATATGCTACAGAGTCAGGCTTCTCTGCTTTCATGATGGTTTACTATTCTACAGTATCGTATGTTTGCTGTAAATGAAATAAAAACAAAGTCTTGGCCATTGCAAATAGTGGATCCAAAATGAGAGATTGTTTCAAGTAAGCACAGTTAAGTTCCAAATCTGAAACATGGAAATAATCCTTCCCCTACCCTTCCACAACGCTAAATTCATTAATACGCGTGTCGCTGGT